>NC_060191.1:21341661-21361661 GCF_021184085.1 Oncorhynchus gorbuscha
AATGTCGAGGCACAAAAGGCCTTTTTATGGCTTTACTGAAATCAGGTTGGGGAGCTAAATGCTGTGTGTGTGTGTGTGTGTGTGTGTGTGTGTGTGTGTGTGTGTGTGTGTGTGTGTGTGTGTGTGTGTGTGTGTGTGTGTGTGTGTGTGTGTGTGTGTGTGTGTGTGTGTGTGTGTGTGTGTGTGTGTGTGTGTGCGTGTGCGCGTGCGCGTGTGCGCGTGTGTGCGTGTGTGTGTGTGTGTGTGTGTGTGTGTGTGCGTGTGTGTTGAGATCAGGTCTGTATTATTAGACCATGTCCTGTCCAGGCTGATGGTAATGCTATTTTGTTTGCAGAGTATACTTTTTTTGTTTGGGTTCAAGCAGAGGTGTGAATTGCCAGGATATGGCATGTCTGAAAATGGTTGCCCTGATTAGTAAAAATAAAATGGTTGCCCTGATTAGTAAAAATCAATAAATAGCCTGCTGTTCTTTGTCCTTCTACATTTAATACTGTCACGTTAGTGTAATTCAATGTTTACTGTTCACACTATTTTGTATAAAAGAGAGATGCAGAACAACTAAATGACTTTCATTCTCTTATTTAAAAGATTGTTCCAACTATGTATTTATCTACAGTATATACCACAATGATATGAAGAAGCCCCCACTCCCTTTCTCTGTGAAGAAAACAAACAAAAAGTTGGTTTCCTTTCCACTTTCTAACCTACTGCATTGCAAATCTCCATTGCAGCCTGCAAATAATCAAAGTCAAATATCCTTCAGCCAATGCAATCCCCCCCAAAATGTCAAAATCAACCAATAGCCCATGAATAATAGGCCTTTCTCTGATTACTGTTGAAACTGATAGACTTAACAACCAACCTCTAATGAATTAGGTGTCACACAAAAGCATATACAACATATTTGAAAAAGAAACATTAGAAAAACATGTAAATCACCAAAACACTGTTACAACTAATAGTATGCATCCACAACCCTTCACTAAACTATACTGCAATACTTAACTGACCACAAGATGTTCTGCTGCTAACTTTAAGACAATGACATTCCCTCAGTTGAGTGCAATATTGTAGGGTTCACATGGTTGCATGTCACAGATTTGACATAGGAGAATTAATTAAAGTGGAAGACACTACATCACTATGATACTGTGCTGGTGTTACCTGGTGAGCTGATTTCAAGTCCGTGGATATGATTCTCTTTCTCCCCTCTCACGAGGCATTGGCTTACTGCATGAGTGGCACATCCCCATTCCCCTGAAAAACACAAATGGAGCTGGTGTACAGTTTTTTTTTGTTGCTTTATGTGTAAAAGATGGCAGCACGACTTCTGACTACGTGAATCTGAGTATGAATTTGCTGCCTGTAGTGCAGAGTTTGAGATAGAAAACAACAGACATAAGTGCAATGTCTCAACTGAATCTGTGCCACACCATAATATAATACAATACACAAATAAAACCATTTGTAATTCTCAAATCCTGAAAAAGTTGCCATATTTGCATAGAGTTATATAGAAAATGAAAGCAACAGGCACCAGTTCTCAACTGCATCCACACCTGTTGAATAGCAAATCAATATAACCCTTAGTGCCTGACCACTGAGAATACAAATCATTTGTTTCGTTTTACCACAGGAAAAACAGTCTAGCAAAAATGCTTAACATCCTAAGCTGCATAGTTGGCAAAAATGCTAAAAACAACAAGCGCTAGCTCCTGTTCAAGATGTAGGCTACTAGTATTATGGTAAACATTCCATTAAGCTCATGTACAAATATAACTTTCTAAACAAACAGAATTTACAAATTATGTTCACAAGGACCATATTAGGCCTACAATACTTTTAAGTAGCCTAGAAACGGAACAATATTTACATACTTTTAATGTCAGAAGCAGATCAGAAAAACAGACACCTTCTTCCAATTGGAAAGAGGCGGGAAAATAATGTTAAATGGTGACGTAACAGTTCACGGAAAACGGACTGAACCATTCCACAATTCTTGGTCGTCATATTTTCTTATACCAGCTCTGCTCAACTCAGATGACTTGAATGGATTTTTAGAAATGAATGATACACCAGCATAGTCATGGTAAAAGAGTAAAGCAATACCACAACAGATGATGAATTCAGAAATACAGTAACCCAAAGTAAACTAGCTCATTGGGCCATTCCAATCTATATAAGATCACTATGCTGAATCAAAATAAAAGCAGCAGTCTAGGTGTCATACCTGTTCCTGTTGTTCATAATAATTAGGCCAGAGAATCAGCACTAACACACTGGAATTCATCTTTAAAACATACACTTTGGTTATTCAGTCAAAGCAAAATCATACCCAAAACATACCAATCAATAACACAGCACAGTTCCGGGACATAGTGTAAATGAGCTACAAGCAAGTGAATTTATACAACATTTTCTTGGTTTTCTATACTATCTGTTATACTTCTTATGTTTTCCCTACTAATTGAAGCCCCCTGGGGAACACTGACACAAACATTTGTTCCTACTTCTTTAAAGTGGGGGCGGAGAAATAGCGGTGGTCCATGCACTTACTATAAATTCCTTGTTTGTTGTATTATACACTG
This sequence comes from Oncorhynchus gorbuscha, assembly GCF_021184085.1. Classification (NCBI taxonomy): domain Eukaryota; kingdom Metazoa; phylum Chordata; class Actinopteri; order Salmoniformes; family Salmonidae; genus Oncorhynchus; species Oncorhynchus gorbuscha. Next base: position 21,344,250 of record NC_060191.1, read on the forward strand.
CTCACCAATACACATTTTAGAATGGTTATTAGCAGAGTATACATGATCCCAGTTTTAGTTCCAAGAAGCTGGCAATTTCTTCAACCTGGAAAGTAGATTATGCTGTTTTATTGGCACATTAAACCATATTGCACACTGTAGTTGGATAGTGGAGAGTGCTAAAACAATGACATCATATCTGAATTCTGCCATCTTTATGCACATTCCGTTGACAATTACTTGCCTCACAAAAGTTACAATATAAAAGATTCAAACCTTTTGCCTTCAAACCCTTTGGAGCAGAGACCGACAACAGAAAATGGATTGCATCATATGCATGAGTCCAAAACCACCCGGTATCATAGAATTGACTTGATTGAACCTTTTTGAGCAACCAACCAACATATAAAGCCTTCATACCCAACTTCAGTATAGGTGTAAACTACAGATTCACAATAATGGTAGTAAAGAGGTCTATACTGTACCTGCACATGACACTTTTTCCCTTGAAATCCCCCATTAATTAGCTATAAACATTACTCCTTTATTTCTAATTGGCGCCTATTTGTCAAGATACAGTTAAAGAGAATGCTTAATTAATTAAACATGAAAGTAACACCTTCTGTGAGTGTATGAGAATACAGATGCCCCTCTGAAATCCTGGCTTCCATCAGATTTGTTCTCTTTACCATGTTAATTAGCACCTCACAACTGTCCCCTTTGCAAATGAGGAGTAGGTGAGGAGGTTCGGGATTTGATGACTTAAAATGCACAGAGCTAACGAGTTGTTCATCCCCTCCACAGCTGTTAAGGCAATTGAACCGCCTCTACTCCGAAGGAGAGGAGCATAGTGCTGAAGGCCTCACAACTGTTACAGCATCTTGGGAACCTGAGGAAGGCCGCAGTTAAGTCCAGAAATGGGCCACAGTATAATATCCACCTGCAAATGATATTCATCGATACATTACAATTCCGGAATTAGATCCAAAAATGTGTGCTTTTTTATAACTTATGTCACTCTGGGAAAATTGTGAAAAAGCAATAATGAGTGAAGGCGGGTGTTAAGACCACTTGATTGTTTGCGTGAGCTCTGTTAGACCGTGGTGCCTGTTATAAAGACATATACCGGTGCATTGCAGCGTTTCCCATCTGTATCTGTGTAAAGATGGTCAGAGAAGAGGAGTATCACACCTTCAGACCTCCTGCTATGTGGGTTGCCTGGTCCAGAGAGGAGCAGGTCAGGACACCTGGAATGGCAGATCCCTGTCTTAACATTAGCAGTATCTTATAATAATACACAGTTATTAATTGAAACCTACAGTAGCCCAGGTGTGTCACATCTAGGCCTACTCTGTCCCCTATACCCTGTCACATCTAGGCCTACTCTGTCCCCTATACCCTGACACATCTAGGCCTACTCTGTCCCCTATACTCTGTCACATCTAGGCCTACTCTGTCCCCTATACTCTGTCACATCTAGGCCTACTCTGTTCCCTATACTCTGTCATATCTAGACCTACTCTATTTACATTTACATTTACATTTAAGTCATTTAGCAGACGCTCTTATCCAGAGCGACTTACAAATTGGTGCATTCACCTTATGACATCCAGTAGAACAGTCACTTTACAATAGTGCATCTAAATCTTAAAGGGGGGGTGAGAAGGATTACTTATCCTATCCTAGGTATTCCTTAAAGAGGTGGGGTTTCAGGTGTCTCCGGAAGGTGGTGATTGACTCCGCTGTCCTGGCGTCGTGAGGGAGTTTGTTCCACCATTGGGGGGCCAGAGCAGCGAACAGTTTTGACTGGGCTGAGCGGGAACTGTACTTCCTCAGTGGTAGGGAGGCGAGCAGGCCAGAGGTGGATGAACGCAGTGCCCTTTGTCATGTTTTGTCATAGATTGTCATGTCTTGTCCCTGTGCTTCCTCTTCTATTCGTTTCCCCCTGCTGGTCTTATTAGGTTCTTTCCCTCTCTCTATCCCTCTCTCTCCCCCTCCCTCTCTCTCTCTCTCTCTCTCTCTATCGTTCCGTTCCTGCTCCCAGCTGTTCCTCATTCTCCTAACTACCTCATTTACTCTTTCACACCTGTCCCCTATTTTGCCCTCTGATTAAGTCCCTGTTTCTCTCTCTGTTTTCGCTTCTGTCCTTGTCGGATCCTTGTTTGCTGTACTGTGTTCTTGTTCCGTCCTGTCGTGTTTTTGCCTTCATCAGATGCTGCGTGTGAGCAGGTGTCTCTGTCAGCTACGGCCTGTGCCTACCCGAAATGACCTGCAGTCTGTGGTCGCTTCTCCTGTCCTTCCCCTCTACAGACGAGAGGATTTCTGTTATGGATTCGGGATTTGTCGTTTTCTGTTGTGGACTTGAATAAACTCTGTTTCTGTTAAGTCGCTTTTGGGTCCTCACTTCACCTGCATAACACCCTTGTTTGGGTGTAGGGCCTGATCAGAGCCTGGAGGTACTGAGGTGCCGTTCCCCTCACAGCTCCGTAGGCAAGCACCATGGTCTTGTAGCGGATGCGAGCTTCAACTGGAAGCCAGTGGAGAGAGCGGAGGAGCGGGGTGACGTGAGAGAACTTGGGAAGGTTGAACACCAGACGGGCTGCGGCGTTCTGGATGAGTTGTAGGGGTTTAATGGCACAGGCAGGGAGCCCAGCCAACAGCGAGTTGCAGTAATCCAGACGGGAGATGACAAGTGCCTGGATTAGGACCTGCGCCGCTTCCTGTGTGAGGCAGGGTCGTACTCTGCGGATGTTGTAGAGCATGAACCTACAGGAACGGGCCACCGCCTTGATGTTAGTTGAGAACGACAGGGTGTTGTCCAGGATCACGCCAAGGTTCTTAGCGCTCTGGGAGGAGGACACAATGGAGTTGTCAACCGTGATGGCGAGATCATGGAACGGGCAGTCCTTCCCCGGGAGGAAGAGCAGCTCCGTCTTGCCGAGGTTCAGCTTGAGGTGGTGATCCGTCATCCACACTGATATGTCTGCCAGACATGCAGAGATGCGATTCGCCACCTGGTCATCAGAAGGAGGAAAGGAGAAGATTAATTGTGTGTTGTCTGCATAGCAATGATAGGAGAGACCATGTGAGGTTATGACAGAGCCAAGTGACTTGGTGTATAGCGAGAATAGGAGAGGGCCGAGGGCCTCTATCACATCTAGGCCTACTCTGTCCCCTATACTCTGCCACATCTAGGCCTAATCTGTCCCCTATACTCTGTCACATCTAGGTCTATTCTGTCACATCCAGGTCCTACTCTGTCCCCTATACTCTGTCACATCTAGGCCACATCTAAGCCTACTCGAATTAGCATAATAAAGAAATCCACATCAAAATCCATCTGTTTAAGATCGAGATATCTGGTTTTTGCATTTGCTACATGTCAATTCACCTCATCCACCAATGTCAGTCTTTTGCAGGTGGCAGAGCCACAGCAGTGTTTGTCAGACCATGAGCCACCCTGAAAATCATTATTCTACCGAAAACGTCTCTAGCTTCCAAACGGTTTGGGCTACAAACTAAATCGACCCCTCTATGGAAAGACGAGACATTCTATGACCCCCACAAGTGCCACGGGACTCGTCTGAAGTCGGTACCGTCGATGTGCCAACTTCTGTCTGTAGCGTCCGAACGGTTTGGGCTACTAATATGACTCCACCATTAGAAGGTGAGACTCTCACTAACAAGTTTGGCTCTACGACACTGAACTTTCTTATATCGCTCAGATATAGGACAGACAAAATATATATATGTAATTCAATAAGTTTCTATGGGCTAAGAGCAGTAAGACAAATTAAATCCATCAAATAAGTTTTAAATAAGAAACATTTATACTTACAGGGGTCCTAAAATTCAAAGAGAAATAGCTAAATGATCCTTGGCATGACCATCTTAAAACAATTCCATATGTTAGCTTAGTAGAAACCTGTGAATCCAATGTGAAATCAACAAAAAATGTATTTACGTTAGTTTAAAGTTGGGTGAAAGACGAAATGCCCATGGGATTGATGATTTTTTGAAAATCTAATCAGTTCTCCACGTTGATTCAACGTCATCATACAGATTATTTGGGTTGAAATGACATGGAAACAACATTGATCCAAGCTGTTTTTGCCCACGTGGGTCATCACTTTTCCACAAAAATATAAAAGTCCCCAGTACAACACACCACGCCAATGTCGGTTTACAAAATAACCTCAACTTTGAATATATTAACTGTAACTCATGGAACAAGTGGTGACACACTACAGTTAGATAATGAAGCGATGGCGGTGAATTGTGAGGTGACTTTTTGCTTGGAGTCTGTTTTGGTCACTGCCTAAGTGGAGCCATCGAAACGAGTGGTTACTGTCGAGTGGTGTTGTTCATCGATGAGTTATTGCTTTGAAATGAACGCGGGGAGACAGGTTTAGAAAAGGAAAATGGGTTCAATGATTACTTCAAATAACAAGAGGCCACTTGAGCTAAATTCCTAGAATGTGAACAACAGGCCACAGACTGTAAATAGGGATGATTTGTTGTTCAGCGTAATGGTCTCCCTCACCGGGTGAACAGTAAGTACTGTGAGGTTGTTTGCCTTTGGAGAGGAGAACCACGGGTAGATTTATCCTCCCATCCCTTGGTTTGTGGGTACATTACCCTGCTGACCAGAGCTTATCCTCTTAAAGAGACATGTTACACAATGATGAGCGTATAGTGGGCTGCATATGTATGCAGGGTGAGGTTTACACATACAATTGTGTATCGAGTCAACTTCCTCGTGTTAATAGAAAATGTGTTGTTTATAGACTTAAATAAATGGCTACGTTGAGTCTTTCAACTGTGTAGTTGCTGGGGAACATTTTAATATTGACTGATAGACAAAGTGCTTGGACTTAAACAGTAGGTGCTTGGAGTTATTGTATTCAATGTATACAATACAGGCTATGGCATTGTGAGAGCTGAGGTAAGTTAGTGCAGCTAAGCTCTGGGCTTCAGTGGCCATTCCACATCTGGAATGCAAGGTCTACACACTAAACTGTTGATGCATCAGAGAAAACACTTCACTTTCACAATGATTTCTGCCAAGTCTTTAAAGACAAGCTGCATTTTTTATTTTTTTTAATGCTCCAGGCATCTATCTGTCCGTGGCTCCACGTCTCGCACAGCAGACAAGACTTGTCAACACAGAGGTGAATAGCCTCAGTGTGCAGAGGAAACATGGCTATGCTGTTATGACTGCTTCACTTTACACACAAACATAGTTTTGGCTGGGAGCAGAGAGGGTGATAAAAGAGCGAGATGAGCCTGTCTGTCCTGACGATAAACCTTAATATTGTAACAGGGATCGGTCAAAGCCTTGACAATATACAACTTGCCACTGACCTAAGTTTTCCCAGGGCAATGGATCAAAGGACATAAGGGTAAACAAAGTTAAACGTGACCTATAACCTGTGTTTCCTGCAAACACTATTATATCCGTAAATGTGACCTCTATGTTACCTTTTTGAATGACATTACGTGAATATGTTCAGTTTATAAACTATTCACTGAATTATACGTTTCTATCGTCCCCAGAGAAAGAACAAATTTGAGCTCTATTTAGTGGGGCAGTTCTGTGGCCTAGTCATCACTGTTTACCACTGAAAGTAGTCCTTCAGTGGACTTCACTAAGTTATAGCAATGCCACCTGAGTGAAAACATGTTTAGCGCATACTGAAAAGAAAATTAAAACATGATAATAAAATGTATTATGATAATATGGAGCCTTGTGACAGTTTTTCTAAGAATTCCCATGCATATTCATGTAAGTGTTGCTCAAATTAATGTGTTCAGAAAGATGCTTCAATCCCCCTGGGCTGATCCTATGTTTAATCTGCTCTGCTAAAAACTGGAGGGCGAAGGGCAAGAGCGCAGCGGGGGAAAGTAACATGGCGATTGATGTTATTCATTCTCAAACCCTATCCTTCTGTTTCCGCTCCTTCAATTCGCAATACAAAAACAACATCGAAAACATTTTGGCTTTGCCAAACGATTCAGCAGGAGAGGAGAGGGGTCACTTCCTGATATACACTGGGCGATTCTACGGAGATCGCTATCATTAGAATAACTTTATTAGGCTTTCTGCTGCATTTCCTGTTTGATTTACTGCGCAGTCCCAGAGGCTTGTAGGTAGACTGCTGAGCCAAGGAGGACTCCTCTGCATGTGGCAGACCTGGCTGCCATTGTCGTGCAGCAACCTGAGTATAACGTCCCTATTAATCTGGAGGTAAACGTTGCAGAAACATTACCAAGGCCTTAGCTGATAAATCAGCACCACCGGGCTTTTAAATACAGCACATGCATGGCTTGGTGTGTAAATGGTGTGTTGTTAAATGATCATCCTCCACTTAGACCTCAGTGCGCTCCTCCCTGGCTTCCCCATTACTGCCTACAACAAGGTATCCTCTGCTGTTTTCAAGGAACAAGAGAGCATTGTTGGGTTATTGAACCGCATTATGGGTTGGATATCTCCATCTTAAAATGGCTTTCAGTACATCAACAAATGACAGACAGAACAGGGCAACGCTAGACCCACATTGAGTGCCAGTGACACAAATCTCCCTCGACAAGTATGATTAAGGTGACTACTATCTCTACCTCATTCCCACAATTGTAAGGCCATAGAGGGAAAAGTGGAAAAAACCATGTCGCTCAATGTAAAGCGTTTCCTCATAGTATTTCCATAGCCCGCTAACTTCTTACATAGCCAATGGCAGTGGTCGAGGCCTGAGGTAAGGAGGTCACTGAATCATCAGAATCTCCATTGTAATTGTGAAAACATTGTGTCTATTTTTTATGTGTTTATGAGATGGCAGAGTGTTATTTAGGGGCATATTGCACCAGAGAATGTATTAAGAGGGTATAGTGACATCTGTCAATAAAAGGCTGTGGGGGATTATAGGTGAAGGATCTTAATTTGAGCCAGTTTGCTACAGCAGGAAAATAATCCTGCAGCAACAGGAAATTATTGTAATTAATGGACATTTTTGCAGGGTTTGATACATTATTCGTTAGGGCAAATTCTGACATTTCAACACACTTTAGAAGTCTTTGTAAAACTGAAATACACGACAAATTTGCATTTCCTAATTTGCAGGAAAATTCTCAGCAAACAAAAGAGTGATCAAATTAAGATCTTACATCTCTTCCTTTTTCTTCTTCTTTTATTTAACCTTTATTTAACTAGGCAAGTCAGTTAAGAACAAATTCTTATTTACAATGACAGCCTACCCCACCCAAACCCAGACAACGCTTGCACCGCCCTATGGGTTCTAGCTCCTCCTCCTACAAAGACCGCCCATGATGATCCGCAACATCCTTCAATGTGCTGGAGATTCCTGCCCAAACCATCCCACTGCATGTGTCGAAGTATTAGGTATCTGTATTATATTGGTCGGCCCGAGCTTTTTGGTGACCCTAAGCAAGATTTGGTTTGGGGGTTCCCCACCTTGCAGGTAAAACATTTTAGTGGTCCCCCCTTGAAGGGCGGAGAGAATTTTGTTAACTTTAAAGTTAATTTAGTGCAATTATACACATTTTGCCATGGGGTGTAGAGAAAGTTTTGTGGTTTTAAAGCACATTTTCTGTAATTATACACATTTTGCTATGGGGCGGAGAGAGAAAATGTTGCAGTGTTTTAAACTACTTTCATGCCATTCTACACATTTTGCCATGAATTATGCCATGTTCAGATGATATCTGAGTAAAAGTGACAAAAAAAAATCTATGTGGGCATCTTGGAGGTCAGGACCCATGGTCACGTGCCCTGGGTGCCTGGTCGATAATTGACCATGATTACTACATGTTTAGAAGCTGGCTAGACTAATTTACCAATCTAAAAAAATGTTGCTGACATGGGCTAATTGAGTGACTGTCAGTGACTGACATAACAGTTGTTGAAACCTTGAGCGAGTTCGGAGTCCACCTAGCGGCCGGAGGCCCTAAGCGACCACTTATGCCTGGGACCGGCCCTGTGTATTATACTACCAACTTAATAGAACAAATCTAACAAACTCTGAAGCTGAGACAAACAACTAGAGCCCTCGGTCAACACCAGTGAGAATGGAGTTGGAGAATAGGTTGGAGATAGCTTGGAACTACACAGGTTAGACCCGTGTTAAGGATGTGAAGATATTAAAGCTTCTCATAGGTCAATCAAGTCAAACAACTGTTTAAACTGTGTGTACTTGAGTAAGTGTGAGGTATGTCTTCTGTCGGTCTACTATATGAACCAGGGTTGGGGTCAATTCGGAATTTCCAAATTGAATTCCATTCAAACAATGAATTTGAATTGAATTTGAATTGACCACTCCCCACAGGAAGATGCAATTTGAATAGAATTAGAATTAAAGGAAGCATAATTAAATTCATAGCAATTCAAACCAATTGAGACATTCATTTCACAAATCTTTCATCGTAAGGATATGGAACTTATTTAATGCAAAGCTCTCATCCCTGTGCAACTGGGTCCTGGACTTCCTGTCGGGCTGACCCCATGTGGTGAGGGTAGGCAACAACTCCTCCGCCATGCTGGTCAACTCGGGGGACCCCCAGCGGTGTGTGCTTAGTCCCCTCCTGTACTCTCTGTTTACCCTCGACTGCGTGGCCATGCACGACTCTAGCTCAGGGAGGAGTTTAGAGCCCTGGTGGAGTTGTACCAGGACAATAACCTCTCCCTCAACGTCAACAAAACCATGGAACTGATCGTGGACTACAGGAGACAGATCAGATAGCATGCCTCAATCCACATAGACAGGGCGGCTGTGGGAAGGGTCAAAAGCATCAAGTTCCACATTAATGGTCCCGTAACATCAACACCGGGGTGAAAAAGACACAACAGCACCTCTTCAACCTCAGGCAGCTGAAGAAATTCAGCATGGCCCCTAAGACTCTCAAAAAATTATATAGATGCACCATTGAGAGCATTCTGTAGGGTGGCATCACTGCCTGGTATGGCAACTGCACCGTCCTCAACCACATGGCTCTTCAGTGGGTGGAGAGGTCAGCCCAACGCACCAACGGGGGCACGGTGCCTGCCCTCCAGGACATTTGCAGCACTCAGTGTCAAAAGAAGGCCAAGAAGATTATTAAGCACCTCAGTCAGCCGGGTCACGGACTGTTCACTCTGCAACAGTCTGGCAGATGGTACAGGTGCATTGGCAACAGCTTCTATCACCAGGCCATCAGACTGTTGAACAGCCATCACTAGCCATCTACCTGCACCGTACTTTGTCCTGCACTTTTTTGCACACATACAGTACTCCGGCACACTCACTCACACAAAACACACACAGCTCATACACACAGAGACTCCTGCACTCATATACATTACCAGTCAAAAATGTTAGAACACCTACTCATTCAAGGGTTTTCTTTATTTTTTACTATTTTCTATATTGTAGAATAATAGTGAAGACATCACACTATGTAATAACACATATGGAATCATGTAGTAACCAAAAAAGTGTTCAACAAATCAAAATATATTATATATTTGAGATTCTTCAAAAAGCCACTCTTTGCCTTGATGACAGCTTTGCACACTCTTGGAGTTCTCTCAACCAGCTTCATGATGTAGTCACCTGGAATGCATTTCAATTAACAGGTGTGCCTTGTTAAAAGTTAATTTGTGGATTTAAAAAAAAACTTCTTACTGCATTTGAGCCACTCAGTTGTGTTGTGACAAGGTAGGAAGGTATACAGAAATAGCCCTATTTGGTCAAAGAACAAGTCCATATTATGGCAAGAACAGATCAAATAAGCAAAGTACAATGACAGTCCATCATAACTGGACACATCTCAACATCAACTGTTCAGAGGAGACTGTGTGAATCAGGACTTCATGGTTGAATTGCTGCAAAGAGACCACTACTAAAGGACACCAATAATAAGAAGAGACATGCTTGGGCCAAGAAACATGAGCGGTGGACATTAGACCTTTTGTCTGGATGGATGATCTCCGCATGTATATTTTCCACCATAAAGAATGGATGAGGTGGTATGATGTGGGGGTCCTTGCTGATGACACTGTCTGTGATTTATTTAGAATTCAAGGCACACTTAACCAGCATGGCTACCACAGCATTCTGTGGTGATATGCCATCCCATCTGGTTTGGGCTTAGTGGGACTATCATTTGTTTTTCAACAGGACAATGACCCAACACACCTCCATACTATTTGACCAAGAAAGAGAGTGATAGAGTGCTGCATCAGATGACCTGGCCTCCACAATTCCCCGACCTCAACCAAATTGAGATGGATTGGGATAAGTCGGATCTCAGAGTGAATGAAAATCAGCCAACAAGTGCTCAGCATATGTGGAAACTCCTTCAATACTGTTAGAAAAGCATTCCAGTTGAAGCTTGTTGAGAGAATGCCAAGAATGTGCAAAGCTGTCATCAAGGCAAATGGTGGCTGTTTAAAGAATATCAATTATAAAATACATGTAGTTTTTTTAAACACTTTTTTGGTTACTACATGATTTCATGTATTATTTCATAGTTTTGCTGTCTTTACTATTATTATACAATGCAGAATATAGTACAAATAAAGAAAACCCTTGAATGAGTAGGTGTTATACAATTTTGGACCGGTAGTGTATATGAGTGCAGGAGTCTCTGTGTAATTTGTAAGTCGCTCTGGATAAGAGCGTCTGCTAAATGACTTAAATGTAAATGTAAATGTATGAGCTGTGTGTGTGTTTTGTGTGAGTGAGTGTGCCGGAGTACTGTATGTGTGCAAAAAAGTGCAGGACAAATTACGGTGTAGGTAGATGGCTAGTGATGGCTGTTCAACAGTCTGATGGCCTGGTGATAGAAGCTGTTGCCAAGCCTCTTGGGCACTGCTCTGATGCACCTGTACCATCTGCCAGACTGTAGAAGAGTGAAAACCCTTGAATGAGTAGGTGTTCTAAAAATGTTGACCAGTAGTGTATATTCACACACACACATGCACACAAACACACACACAAACAGCCAACACTGCTGTCCCATGTACAGTGCATTCGGAAAGTATTCAGACTCTTTCCCCTTTTCCACAATTTGTTACGTTACAGCCTTATTCTAAAATTGATTAAATACATTTTTTTCGACATAAGTCTACACACAATAACCCATAATGACAAAGTAAAAACAGATTTTTTCAAATGTTAGCAAATTAATAAAATAAAATAAATTGAAATAGCTAATTTATTCAGACCCTTTGTGATGAGTCTCGAAATTGAGCTCAGGTGCATCCTATTTCTATTGATCATCCTTGAGATGATTGAGACAATTGATTGGAGTCCACCTGTGGTAAATTCAATTGATTGAACATGATTTGGAAAGGCACACACCTGTCTATATAAGGTCCCACAGTTGACAGTGCATGTCAGAGTAAAAACCAAGCCATGAGGTCGAAGGAATTGTCCATAGAGCTCTGAGACATGATTTTGTCGAGGCACAGATCTGGGGAAGGGTACTAAAAATGTCTGCAGCATTGAAGGTCCCTGAGAACATAGTGGCATCTATCATTCTTAAATGGAAGAAGTTTGGAACCAACAAGACACTTCCCAGAGCTGGCCGCCCGGCCAAACTGGGCAATCGGAAGAGAAGGGCCTTGGTCAGGGATGTGACCAAGAAACTGACGGTCACTCTGACAGAGCTCCAGAGTTCCTCTGTGGAGATGGGAGTTCCTTCCAGAAAGAAAACTATCTCTGCAGCACTCCACCAATCAGTCATTTATGGTAGAGTGGTCAGACTGAAGCCACTCCTCAGTGACTGCCGCTTGGAGTTTGCCAAAAGGCACCTAAAGGACTCTCAGACCATGAGAAACAAGATTCTCTGGTCTGATGAAACCAAGATTAAACTCTTGGCCTGAATGCCAAGCGTAACGTCTGCAGGAAACATGGCACCATCCCTACGGTGAAGCATGGTGGTGGCAGCATCATGCTGTGGGGAGGTTTTTCAGCGGCAGGGACTGGGGGACTCTTCAGGATAGAGGGAAAGATGACCGGAGCAAAGTAGAGAGAGATCCTTCATTAAAACCTGCCCCAGAGCGCTCAGACTGGGGCAAAGGTTCACCTTCCATCAGGACAATGACCCTCTGAATGTCCTTGAGTGCCCAGCCAGAAACGGATTTGAACCTGATCGAACAACTCTGGAGAGACCTGAAAAAAAGCTGTGCAGCGAAGCTCCCCATCCAACCTGACAGAGCTTGAGAGTATCTGCAGAGTGGAATGGGTGAAACTCTCCAAATACAGGTATGCTAAGCTTGTAGTGTCATACCCAAAAAGACTTGAGGTTGTAATCGCTGCCAAAGGTGCTTCAACAAAGTACTGAGTAAAGGGTCTGAATACTTACGTTAATGTGATATTTCAGTTTACATTTTTTATACATTTTTTTGCTTTGTCATTATGGGGTATTGTGTGTAGATTGATGAGCAACATTTCTTTTAATACGGCTGTAACGTTACAAAATGTGGGAACAGTCAAGGCATCTAAATACTTTCCAGATGCACAGTATATAGAGACACACTTTCAGTTTCTCTTCTACTGCTGTACATATAATTTATAGTATATATTTTCAGTTTATATACGCATAAATTGCATTTGGATGACTGATACAGTGTTATTTGGGTTGTTATTTGGAATTCGTTCTGATATTTCTTGATTTCTTGTTTTTAGTTTTTTATGGGAATTATGAATTATTATAGACAACCTATAACATGATCTTAGAATATTTCCAGACCAGTGTTATTTTAGAATAATGAGTATTAAAAATGAAATGTTTCAAATTTATGCTACATGTTATTGGTAACCATACATTATGTCAAAATACACATTTCTATGGTGATAAATGAGCCATTTGAATTTAATTGAATCTAATTTCATTCAATTCTACTTTTAATCCAATTAAAATTCTGCTTCAAGCAGGGTGTGGCCAATTCAAATTCAAGATTCAGATTTGAATTAAAGAGCCATTTGTAACACAATTCAGATTTGATCCCAACCCTGGTATGTACACTCTTAGAAAAAAGGGTTCTACGGCTGTCCCCTTAGGCAAACCCTTTTTGTTTCCAGGGAGAACCCTTTTTGTTTCCAGGGAGAACCCTTTCGGGGTTCTACGTGAACTCTCTATAGAAAGAGACCTACATGGAAGCCAAAAGGGTTTTCTACCTGGAACCAAAATGGTTCTACCCGGAACCAAAAAGGGTTCTTCAAAGGGTTCTCCCATGGGGACAGAACCACTTTAAGTTCTAGATAGCACCTTTTCTTCTAAAAGTGTATATTAAACTACTGTGACCCTTTCCCTTTGAATTATAAATAACCTAATGTGCTCAAGAACTCAAATCTCCGGTGATTGAAGCCCTTAGAATCCCCTTATGTGAATATGTGATTCAAGCATCTGTGCATTTCTCCTCCTTTGCTTCAAACACACACAATGTTACACTGGTCTTTATTTTGAAAAAGAAAAAAAAGAGCAAAACCTGGAGGGAATCCAGCCCAGACTGGCTGGAACATATCCGAAGGTGTTAACAGGTAAATGTCATTTCTGTGTGGAGCAGACAAACACCTGATTTCACCTGGGGTTCAGGGAAAGGTCAGGGCACCTGTGCTGTTTTGACACTGTTATCTCCCTAAAGAGGGCTTCGTTAGCACAGGAATTAACACCCCACTTTTATTTACTTTTCAGGTCTCACAGCTACTTCAGACGCTCAGGAGAGTATCAAGATAAAAGATGCAAGAGTGGAGCTCATGTACAGTGTTTTTCAAAGGTATTGGATATGCACATATTGTTAAGTGTTAACTTTTGCATAGAAATAAAAAAAGGACAAATATAAATTGTGATACTTAGAAGTATTACACTTTTTAGGATAAAAAATGAACTAATTTGACTGAAAAGTCGTTATATGATGATACATACTGTTGAATAGTGAAATCTTCTTCTATAGGTGCAAGTAGAGTGGTCACATGAATGGCAAGAATCTGGGGTACAATACAAACAGTTTAATTGTGTAATTAACAATAAAGAACCACTCCTAGTTAGACAATTTCTGCATAAAGAAACCGAGAAACACTTATAAAACAGTCAGTTGTAACAAAATAACTGGTGTTCTCATTGAAATAAACTCATAAAAAAGAAACACTTTTTTATACAGGATATTTATACAGGAATAGCTTGAATTGGATTGTTAACCAAAGGAAGACACATTGCAGACATCAATATTCACACAGATTGCATATGTTTTTCTCTCTAAGGTGTTCTATAGGTTAGTAATTTACCTAAGCTTATTTGCATGATAGTAAAAATTGCATACAACATTAATTGTGAAGCTTGTAGCATGAGTTGCTTGACATACAGCACTTTTATAGGCAACCTTTAAAGCACATTGTCCATTTAAAACGTTAAGACACTTTTTGTTTTTACTGCCCATCAAAATTACATTTATAAATAGAAAAGGATCATTGAAATAAAATTTAAAAAAGGCTATGTAACAAACTTTCCCAAAAAAAGTAATTACATCAGAAACACTGCATGAACTGCAAATAAATAATGTAGAAGACAACAAAAAACAGAGTTTGTGATTCACATTTTTAAACTGTGTGGCTGATTCAGAAAGTACAGTGACAAAGGTTTTGCAAAATAATCTAATCGGCAGTGCCATATAGTACAAGGCATTTATTGGCATAGTTTCTTTAAGACTGTATTTTTTTATTATTTTTTTTTACAGTTAATATAATGTCTATATATATATTTATATTTCTTCCTAACAAATAATATGTAACGATTGAGCTATTCTCGGCGACGCACCTGGGGTGCGGTTTGCATTCCAGAGTTTGAGTGATCCGTAATCACAGTCATGTTTTTCCGCATTTTCAAAGAATAACTAATTTGCCAGCAGGCTTCCAGACTTAGTACCTCATCATTAAGGCCTTGTCATCCACTTGGTCCTCGATTTAATATGCATTTGAAAAAATCCAGTTAACACCACATACGTAAACACCTATCAAAGTCCTATCAAACTCCATGGGGGCTTCTTATTATATTATCAGTAGCTCAAAGAGAAAGGAAATCAGTGTAAAACAACAGACATTAAGTGCAGTCAGCAAATATCCACGGCAACATACTTAGAATAATTTTTTGTGCAGGTTATTTAAATGATGCATCAGTCTTTACAGTGAATAATACAACTTTTACAAAATCAGAAAAAGCAATACTTATTCGTATTACTGTAGTCTGTGGAAATGGGGGGGTTCCAGTGTGAGAATGCTAGCTTTGCGTAGCCTTTCAGTCTGCATTGATATATAAATGCTACTCGTACGCATAGAGTCCAGACTCTGCATTGATAAAACCACTACTCTTTACTCTCGCAGTGGTCGCACTGCGCTAGCCAGACCATTACCCTTCAGCATTGATTTCAGTCTCTGTGCGTACAGTCGCACTACTCTTTCATCAGTGTTCAGACTGGGGGACGCTCTCTCTACTCCTTGGTCTCGTGGTCAGATTCTGAAAGGGCCTCGGAGCGGGCCAGGTGCTCCTCGATCTTGATGGAGAAGATGGTGCTGTTGGTCTGTGTGCTCTCTTCCAGCTCCTTCAGCAGCTCGGCATTGCCCTCCCTGAAGTCCGACAGCTCCTCCTCAAAGGCCGGGCTGCTGCTACTGCTGTTGCTGGGTTCCTTGGGCAGCTTGGCCGGGTGGTTGACGTAGAAGCGCTGGTTCTGGAAGAACTTGATGATGGTGAGCTTGGGCAGGTCCAGCTGGGCCGACAGGGTGTGGATGGCCTCCTCGTCTGGGTACATCCCCACGTCCTGGATGAAGCTTTGCAGAATGCCTAGGGCCTCTTGGGAGATCTTGCCCCCGCCGGAGCGAGCCTTGGTGCCCCCGCCGCCGCGGGCCTGGTCCCCTGTCTCTGCCGGGGAAGCGGTGGAGGGCTGGCGAGGGGGAAGCCGGGGGCCCATGGGTGGTTGCTGCTGCTGCTGTTGCATGGGCTGCTGGGACAGTGGAGGCTGGGAAGGGTGCTGGAGGGACATGGGGGGCTGGTGCTGCTGCTGTTGCTGGGGCGGTTGATGGGTCTGAGACTGTGGTGGGAAAAGGAGGGTGGGGGGAAACAAGAGGCAGGATGTTATCAGTGAACACTTATCGGCGACTTAATAACGCCTTTAATTCAACTCAATTGAGTTGTGTAGAATGGGCCCACTGTGTACAGAACAGGCGCTCCGCTGGAGGAATTTCCATGTCATATCTTATTGAATGTAATCAGTTCTTGGGATTCTTTTTTCATGCGGAAATTGTGTCTTTCATTGTGGGGTAGAGGCACCAGTACTCACATACAAACCTGCACGCACACACACACACACAAACACGTACAAAGACACTGAGATGCTGGGAATTCACACGGAACCTGTCCATTCTGATTGGTACTGTCAAGCTTATCAGACCCCATTCAAATGATATTGCCAGACCGCGATAAACAAACTCAATGTGTGTACAATTCAAAACGCGATCGCCGCCGATTGCCCTGTGTGTGAGAATGCTAACGATGGCTTTGCTTTGCCGTCAGTATCCCGCTAGTGTAAACACATTACACATTACTCCTAAAATGTCTCATTGTTTGAGTGGAGGGAGGGTTGAGTGGGCAACTCGTGCTCTATATTGAACACGCAACAGTTATTTTCCCCCTGAGTCAGACACACTCATATTGGAGTTTGGTAATGAAGTTTAGAAAACACAGCACTTAACAAATAGCTTATCAGCCAGCTGCACATCTTCACTCAAAGATTCCATTTTACACTACAACACACATACAGGGAGCTTTAATAAGGGAAGGTTAGCCAATGAGTGCCGGCTTCTCTCCACATCTGTGTGTCACTGTTTTGCAACAGGTCTCTCTTGAGAACAACAAGCTTTTTAATCAGTCGACTGACCTGGGTTGACAGAGGATCAACGCCAACACCAATAAGTATTCTGAAGTGTCAGTAGTTCCTCTATGCATTACAGTACTGAAACATTTTACTGGAAGCCAAATCATTTCTATTTCATTAGCGGTTAACTTTTCTGCGAAGTATTCCAAATTGGTACATTTTTTTCACTTTTTTATTCTGATATTAGGCTCGATGAGAAAAATCTGATTATGGTATTTCTACACTGGTGGTTTTGTATGGGACTGGCCATATGTTTCTGGCTAACAAAATAACTGATCAATCAGCCATTCAGCTGCCACTATGTTTAACATAGGTATTTATGTTAATAATTCACAATTTTAAAAGTTTAACGTGAGTCTCAGGTTTTTGTGTTCATTTGCAAGCTGCCTTTTTAAAAAGAAAACTTAAGTTAAAAGTAAAGTAACTTTAAAAAGTATTTCATTAAAAACTAACATTTTGTCTGTTACTCTGTTTGTGATTAATATAGAGCTAATTTGTAGAAATGTTCCATT
>NC_060191.1:21366661-21441661 GCF_021184085.1 Oncorhynchus gorbuscha
TCCCTTCCCCCTCCACAACATGGACGCACACTACTGCATCAATAAATAACACCCTGCTGTGAAACCCTGTATGGAAAAGACAGCGATAGAGAGATAGAGAGGCCTGCCTCCACAGTCACATGGCAGGGCCAACACCTATCTCTAATCTCATTTGGTCATTATCAGCCCCATCAGTCCACCACTGAAAAATAAGCCGGCAGATGTCGACCAACTCTGATTCTCTTTTTGTTACGGGGGGGATTATAACACAATCAAATTGAATATGGTGCTTTATACAATCATTGTCTACTCTGAAACAAAAGCACATTTGACCTTGTAGAAGCAAAACATATTTTACGGGAGGGGGAAACAACAACAAAAACCTGTGACAGTTGGGAGAAAAAGATTGCAATCCATTGTTGTGGCTGGACTTGTGGAACTTGTCAGAGGAGGGATTGAGAGCTGCAGAAAGCTGCAGAAAGCTGCAGAGAGCCAGACTCACGTCTCTGTGTCCGAGAGGGAGAGAGAAATAAAAAGTAGGAGAGACAAAGCATTATTGTCTTTCCCTCCTTGAACCTGGCATAGGGCCCAGCTCCACTAGCAGACAATACTATGCAGATAAATGCAGCTGATAACACAGTATGTTCAAACCTGTTTCTCCTCTGCAAGAACGTGCACCTTAGAGCGAGTTCACCCCACACAGTTACGTGCACTGGGTTGTAAATACGGCACCATGCCCATCTGTTGACGGGAAATGCCGACCTGCTTGATGCTCGGCATATGTGAATCTCCCGCAACAATAATCAAAAATTGACTGTGGAAAACAGACCCAATGTTTTGTGTGTGTAAGGAAATCTTAATATGCAAATAAGGCAGGTCCGAGAGCCTATTCAAATAGTCTTTGGCGTGGAGAGAAGAGAGGGGTGGGAACGAGGAGGAAATGGGGTCGAGGCCCTTAATTGAACTCAACTATTCTTCCCCAAGAGAATTGGAGGTCTAGTTACCATGTGGCCATCCTGAAAAATCCTACACTCTTAGCATGCATTCCCAGTGCTGACTAGAGTTGGAATGCCTTCTACCCATCTCACTCATTCCATAATAAAACAATGAGTAAAGATTTTGAAGCAAAGTACAGTAAGTAGTACAAATAAGTCAAATCAAAACAAATAGTATTTGTCACATGCGCCCGAGTTTAAAAATAATAATAAAATAAAATAGTAACACAAGGAATAAAATAAAATACACAAGAATTAAGCTATATACAGGAAGTAGCAGTATCAGATCACTGTGGAGCTATATACAGGAAGTAGAAGTACCAGATCACTGTGGAGCTATATACAGGAAGTAGCAGTACCAGATCACTGTGGAGCTATATACAGGAAGTAGCAGTACCAGATCAATGTGGAGCTATATACAGGAAGTAGCAGTACCAGATCAATGTGGAGCTATATACAGGAAGTAGCAGTACCAGATCACTGTGGAGCTATATACAAGAAGTAGCAGTACCAGATCAATGTGGAGCTATATACAAGAAGTATGATCCTTCTAGACCTATCGGCTGCCTTCGATACTGTGAACCATCAGATCCTCCTCTCCACCCTCTCCGAGTTGGGCATCTCCGGCGTGGCCCACGCTTGGATTGCGTCCTACCTGACAGGTCGCTCCTACCAGGTGGCGTGGCGAGAATCTGTCTCCTCACCATGCGCTCTCACCACTGGTGTCCCCCAGGGCTCTGTTCTAGGCCCTCTCCTATTCTCGCTATACACCAAGTCACTTGGCTCTGTCATAACCTCACATGGTCTCTCCTATCATTGCTATGCAGACGACACACAATTAATCTTCTCCTTTCCCCCTTCTGATGACCAGGTGGCGAATCGCATCTCTGCATGTCTGGCAGACATATCAGTGTGGATGACGGATCACCACCTCAAGCTGAACTTCGGCAAGACGGAGCTGCTCTTCCTCCCGGGGAAGGACTGCCCGTTCCATGATCTCGCCATCACGGTTGACAACTCCATTGTGTCCTCCTCCCAGAGCGCTAAGAACCTTGGCGTGATCCTGGACAACACCCTGTCGTTCTCAACTAACATCAAGGCGGTGGCCCGTTCCTGTAGGTTCATGCTCTACAACATCCGCAGAGTACGACCCTGCCTCACACAGGAAGCGGCGCAGGTCCTAATCCAGGCACTTGTCATCTCCCGTCTGGATTACTGCAACTCGCTGTTGGCTGGGCTCCCTGCCTGTGCCATTAAACCCCTACAACTCATCCAGAACGCCGCAGCCCGTCTAGTGTTCAATCTTCCCAAGTTCTCTCACGTCACCCCGCTCCTCCGCTCTCTCCACTGGCTTCCAGTTGAAGTTCGCATCCGCTACAAGACCATGGTGCTTGCCTACGGAGCTGTGAGGGGAACGGCACCTCAGTACCTCCAGGCTCTGATCAGGCCCTACACCCAAATAAGGGCACTGCGTTCATCCACCTCTGGCCTGCTCGCCTCCCTACCACTGAGGAAGTACAGTTCCCGCTCAGCCCAGTCAAAACTGTTCGCTGCTCTGGCTCCCCAATGGTGGAACAAACTCCCTCACGACGCCAGGACAGCGGAGTCAATCACCACCTTCCGGAGACACCTGAAACCCCACCTCTTTAAGGAATACCTAGGATAGGCTAAAGTAATCCTTCTCACCCCCTCCCCCCCCTTAAAATATGTAGATGCACTATTGTAAAGTGGCTGTTCCACTGGATGTCATAAGGTGAATGCACCAATTTGTAAGTCGCTCTGGATAAGAGCGTCTGCTAAATGACTTAAATGTAATGTAAATGTAAGTAGCAGTACCAGATCACTGTGGAGTTATATACAGGAAGTAGCAGTACCAGATCAATGTGGAACTATATACAGGAAGTAGCAGTACCAGGTCATTGTGCAGAGGTGCGAGGTATTTGAGGTATATATGTACATGAAGGCAGGGTAAAGTGACTAGGCATCAGGATAGATCATATTAAGGTATTTGAGGTAGATATGTACATGAAGGCAGGGTAAAGTGACTAGGCATCAGGATAGATAATATTAAGGTATTTGAGGTAGATATGTACATGAAGGCAGGGTAAAGTCACTGGACATCAGGATAGATAATATTAAGGTATTTGAGGTATATATGTACATGAAGGCAGGGTAAAGTCACTAGACATCAGGATAGATAATATTAAGGTATTTGAGGTATATATGTACATGAAGGCAGGGTAAAGTCACTGGACATCAGGATAGATAATATTAAGGTATTTGAGGTAGATATGTACATGAAGGCAGGGTAAAGTCACTAGACATCAGGATAGATAATATTAAGGTATTTGAGGTAGATATGTACATGAAGGCAGGGTAAAGTGACTGGACATCAGGATAGATAATATTAAGGTATTTGAGGTATATATGTACATGAAGGCAGGGTAAAGTCACTAGACATCAGGATAGATAATATTAAGGTATTTGAGGTAGATATGTACATGAAGGCAGGGTAAAGTGACTAGGCAAAGGGTAAAGTGACTTTTTCCACATTTTGTTACATTACAGCCGTATTCTAAAATGGATTACATTTAAAACAAATCCTCAGCAATCTACACACAATACCCCGTAATGACAAAGCAAAAACATGTTTTTAAACATTTTTGCAAATGTATAATCTTTTCAAAACAAAAATACCTTATTTACGTAAGTATTCAGATCCTTTGCTATGAGACTCGAAATTGACCTCAGGTACATCCTGTTTCCATTGATCATCCTTGAGATGTTTCTACAACTTTATTGGAGTCCACCTGTGTAAATTCAATTAATTGGATTGCCTTTGGAAAGGCACACACGTGTCTATATAAGGTCCCACAGTTGACAGTTCATGTCAGAGCAAAAACCAAGCCATGAGATTGAAGAAATTGTCCGTAGAGCTCCGAGATAGGATTGTGTCATGGCACAGATCTGGAGAAGGGTAACAAAAAAATGTCTGCAGCATTGAAGGTCCCCAAGACACCCTGGGCTTCCTAGAGCTGGCCACCGGGCCAAACTGAGCAGTCGGGTGAGAAGGGCCTAGGTCAAAGAGGTGACCAAGAACCTGATGGTCACTCTGACAGAGCTCTAGATTTCCTCTGTGAAGCTGGGAGAACCTTCCAGAAGGACAACTATCTCTGCAGCACTCCACCAATCAGGCTTTTATGGTAGAGTGGCCAGACAGAAGACACTCCTCAGTAAAAGGCACATGACAGCCCGTTTGGAGATTTCCAAAAGGCACCTAAAGGACTCTCAGACCATGAGAAACAAGATTCTCTGGTCTGATGAAACCAAGATTGAACTATTTGGCCTGAAAGCCAAGCTTCACGTCTGGAGGAAACCTGGCACCATCCCTACAGTGAAGCATGGTGGTGGCATCATAATGCTGTGGGGATGTTTTTCAGAGGCAGGAACTGGGAAACTAGTCAGGATCGAGGCAAAGATGAACTGAGCAAAGTACAGAGAGATCCTTGATAAAAATCTGCTCCAGACCGCTGAAGACCTCAGACTGGGGCGAAGGGTCACCTTCATACAGGACAATGACCCTAAGCACATAAGGCTGTAACGTAATAAAATGTGGAAAACATCCAAGGGACCTGAACACTTTCCCGAAGGCACTGTATGCACTTATTGATGAAGGCCGTGACTGTCGTGGAAAACTCCTCAATGTAAGTATACAGCTAGTATGTTTTGTGATTGTTTTCAAGATTCACCTGAAGTAATTGGTAACACAAGTAGAGTGAACTGTGAAAGAGCTCACGCAGATGTCTATGTGCACCACTGCATTATTTACACCAGGTCCTGGGGTTTACTCACTGATCCTGCAGGGGATTGGTCTGCACATGGAAATACACGGTAATACTCTTGACTGTTCAGCACTCAACCATCTGACTCCCTGCAATAGAACTCATTGGACTGGGGCCTGACTGTCCACGAGCATTTGTACTGTAGAACAAATCTATCAATTAACACTCTTTAGAAACAACAAATGAAAAGTGATGATTTGTGTTGAAGGATTTGTACACAAAACAATCCAGTCAAATTGTGAATCCGAAGTAGGAAACATATTGCTTAACAGAATACAATGTAATCAGTTATTTAAATGCCTTATTTTGGACATTTATACAGAGTTGAACCTGTAGCTACATAAAAACATGCATTAATGTTTTGTCAAAGTGGAATTTCTTTGAATCGGTTGCCAGATTGGTTACCTAACCCCTTTTGCAGGAGTGTCAAGAGTAGAGTATGCATACATACCCACATCTTCTCAATCTGAAACAAACAAGGAAACCTGTTTCCCTGCATTCATTTTCAAATTGCAACATGGGAAGTCTTGACCGACACATTTCAGACTAAGGTATATGATGTCAAAGACACCAGCTGGGAAACATGTGATATCAGCGTTTACCGAGTGAAAGGTCATGCCCTCTCGCATCACAATGCGCCAGTTGTCAACAATAGCAGACTGGAACATCTACATTGCACATATGCTGCGGAGTGAAAGCATGATTGTGCAGGAAACGTTCTCTTTCTCAGCATTTACTCTCAGAACAATGGCAATCGGTTCATCGTCACAGAATGTCACAGTTGCAGTATGAATTCCTAAAATGGGAACACTTAGAACTGGGACAAAAAAAATGTCAAAATCCTCAAATACAGAACATGACATATCTGTGCTCTGCTCTGCCAGGCTACAAAATGACAAACCAAACACTATGTTGTATCTTTGTCAAACATTAGGAGGCATGTTCAGTTGACTGTGGAACAAATATATCAAGCTATTCCAGTTTTGAGAACTATTAAATAACAGAGAGAGAGTCCAGTACAATCTCTTCAACATTATAGTATCCCTCAGTTTACATCTTTTATGGAGTCTACAACAGTATTGAGGCAGCTACAGAAACAGGAGAACAAGTAAGAGAGTGAATGAATGCACAAAGGACCACCAACTCACAAAAGAGGAAGAGAGGAGAAGAAAGTTTCAGAGCTAAGCAGCACCTGAACAAGGAACACACCAATCACCTACGTGGAGAGTTATTCCATCAATTATAAGCACTTGATTGATATTTAATTCAAAGCTGGAGTTTAATTGCTAATATAGAGCATAATTAAGCTGATAAATCATGGCTGATTTTAGTGAATTATGGATTAAAATAGCAGAAAACCTGCAAATTGTGTATGTCAGCTAAAGCCGTATCTGTAATTGGTCTACAAGTCTGCTTTCAGATGGAAGGGACTGTTACATTTGTTCAAATCTCCAAATAGGGTCTCAATGAATGATATGTATGAGATGTGAGGGACGTCTTAACCCTGTGTATGAAATGAGAACTGATGTGGAAAGTCATAGCTATACAGTGTGAGAAGTCTACTTTGTGGCATCATGTGCGTAGTAAGAGAGAGGAGAGAGACAGGGTCTGAAGAGAAACAAGTAGAAGGAGAGAGAGAGAGCGAGAGAGAGCGAGAGAGAGAGAGAGAGAGAGAGAGAGAGAGAGAGAGAGAGAGAGAGAGAGAGAGAGAGAGAGAGAGAGAGAAAAATAGAAAGCGGGAGTACACAAGCACTCGAATAGGTCCTAATGTCTCCCCATGCAATTCCCCTCTCTCTCTCTCTCTCTCTCTCTCTCGCACACACACACACACACACACACACACACACACACACACACACACACACACACACACACACACACACACACACACACACACACACACACACACACACACACACACACACACACACACACACACACACACACACACACACACACACATCCCCACACTGCATCTGCCGGAGCTAGTGGCTGTAGTTAAATTGAAATATTTCCCGGCGTGTGTCAGAAGCATGCAGAATGGTAATTATGACAGATCTGATTAGGCGGGCCGAGTCGGGCGGCTCCGGGCTGCAGGTGCGACCTTGTGCATTCCTGCGTGTGTAAATAAAATTAATTACAAGCGTGGGGGCGCGCGGCGCGTGACATCGGTGTGCATGGGGGGGACTCCCACAGGGGGCACCCTAATGGAATATTTTCCCCGAGTCTAATAATACAGTTGGTATTGACTTGAGGTAATTAGGGGGATCATTAAAGCGCTTTTCCCGGCGTATTTGCCTGCCTGATCAGATTAGCCAGAATGGGCCTCAGAACAAGCCCTGTGTGGTCTGTCAGAGGAGATAGTGGGAAAGGGCTGGAGCTGGAGCGAGGCTCTCCCCACACTGTTAGCCCGGCCTGGGAAGGAGAAGCAACGGGGGCGTGGAGGGTGAGAGCTAGCTCAGACTTGGGACAGCAGGGGGCAAATGTCGGGGAGTGGAATGTGGGGATAGAGGTAGGTACAGTAGGTGTGATGGAGTTGGGCAAAAGGGCAGAGAGGAGGAGAGAGAGAGAGAGAGAGGGTGTGTGAATGAGAGAGAGAGAGGGTGTGTGAATGAGAGAGAGAGAGAGAGAGAGAGAGAGAGAGAGAGAGAGAGAGAGAGAGAGAGAGAGAGAGAGAGAGAGAGAGAGAGAGAGAGAGAGAGAGAGGGTGTGTGAATGAGAGAGAGAGAGGGTGTGTGAATGAGAGAGAGAGAGAGAGAGAGAGAGAGAGAGAGAGAGAGAGAGAGAGAGAGAGAGAGAGAGAGAGAGAGAGAGAGAGAATGAGAGAGAGAGAGGGTGTGTGAATGAGAGAGAGAGAGGGTGTGAGATGAGAGAGAGAGAGAGAGAGAGAGAGAGAGAGAGAGAGAGAGAGAGAGAGAGAGAGAGAGAGAGAGAGAGAGAGGGGGTTAGAGGTGGTTGATGAAATGAGAGGCAGTGGGTTAGATGCTGGCGGGGATTCCTCTGTCCATTAAACAATTACAAAAATGCTAATTTCAGAGGGAAGAGGAGGAACTGCCTTTTGCAACATAATTCATACACTAAATTAATTATTCAGACATCTGGGTCTCCGGTTCAAGAAATTGTCTCTTTAATAATATAGAGGATCTGCCACCGTTTCCCTGGCAACCTAATAACCAAGCAACCGGATAAATAAATAAATCAATTAATAAACAGTCATGGCCTTTATTTCCCTTTTGGTGATGCTCTCTCATTTCTAATCTGCCTCAGTTTCGCAGGGAGACAATCCGGAGTCTGTAAACAAACAATGGAGATGTTCTGTTGGCCGTTACACCACAGAAACAGAAGTGAAACATTTACATTTACATTTAAGTCATTTAGCAGACGCTCTTATCCAGAGCGACTTACAAATTGGTGCATTCACCTTATGACATCCAGTGGGACAGTCACTTAACAATAGTGCATCTAAAACTTAGGGGGGGTGGGGTGAGAGGGATTATAACTTCACTCTGGATCAGCCCTATAACAGCACCACAGTCATATTATCCATGAAGGAAAAAGACTCAAGTTATAAACCCCTCACATTTTTTATCTTTAGGTTCATGACTCATGGTGTAGGTGGTCAAGCCCAGTTTCTCCCTAGGCGCTTCCTGCTTCAGAAGATCAGATATTATTCTATTCTGTCAAAGCAGTGAGTCTACGTTCCAAATATCATCTCCCATAACATCTGCCCTTTAGACTCAGCAGAGAGAGGAACCCAACATTTCTGGTGAGAATTGATTGACAGGTTTGGTAGGATGGGAGGGGTCCATGCATGAGTATTAAGGAGGTGGTTGGGCCATATGAGTGGGATAGATGTACAGTGTTCAAGCTGTCCCAGTCAAAAACAACAACACAGATTCCACTAACCCAGGATATGAATCATTTCAGAAATTATAGGCAGGGGGGGTATGTCCAGTAATTCCACCACCCTCCTCCTCCCCTCTCTCTCTCTCCCACTCTCCACCTTTCCATTCCAGACCAGCTAGGCAGTCAGTGTCCTCCCCCCCACTCCCCCCCCGGAGAGCTCCGTGCCAGGCGGGCGCAGGGTGACAGATGGCACACACCAGCCCCCCCTGCACCAACCCCCCCCCCGGTGGCGCAGCGGCGGACCAGATCAGTGCCATTCTGTCTCATTAGAGCCTGGCTAATTAGCGTTGCCTCTTCCAGGGAAGAGAGAGAGAACGAGTGACAGAGAGGGAGAGAGAGATAGGCACATGGTGGTGGCGTTTCTTTTTGTATTCCACTGGTCACTCTGTGTGTGTGTTGGGTATGAGTGCTAGCCCTGTGGCGCAGGAGCTCCCGGATCGCTTGTTGTGTGACAGCAGGGACTCTGATACAGACAATCACAGCTCCCTCTCAGGATGTGTGTCAGGCAGTTTAGACACCAAAGCCATGTCAGTGGCTCCCCACGGCTAGCCTCCCGCCGCTAGCCACCCATCGCTAGCTTCCGCTCCTTTAGCAGCCAACAACATACAGCTAGCTAAACACCCTCTCTGTTAGCCTAGCCAATACGGATAGCCTCCATTTCACTAGCTAAAACAGATAGCTACCTAGCCACCACCTCTACCGGTGCAGCTTTGTTAGCAGTGACAAGGGCTCTCATCAAAATCTAGCATCCATCTCTCCGAACGCTATAACTAAAGGGGCGTCTCCTAATGCTAGCTGAGGATTCTGGCGGCATTGTCTCCTGTGGCTGGCTTCAAACCAATAGGCTACATCATCAACAAAGGCTACCTCAATACTATAGTTACCCTCTAACAACCTGCTCAAACTAGTATACAGCACATCTCCCACAGCTGAATGTTGGCTCTACTTTGAATTTGATAAGAATGAAATTTGATACAAATGAAATATGAAGGGTTACTGGATTCTATCTTAATGTAATGTATAGCTGTACAAATTAATCAAAATAGGCTGCAGTCTCAAGATATCCTGTAGGCTGCATGACTGAACTTGATGCCAACCAGAAGCGGAATGGAGATTTTCAATTGTACTTACTCACTGCACCCAAAATGTTGAGGTTAAAAAAGTAATTGAAATGCTACTGTGAATATGAGAGAGAGACCTACCAGTTAAAGACTGGCAGAAAGAGAGGTCTGCTGTGGTTACGAGCCCTGAGAGGGGACGGGATGGCTGTGTTCCAAACCCCATCCCCCACACAACACACCCACACACACACACACACACACACACACACACACACACACACACACACACACACACACACACACACACACACACACACACACACACACACACACACACACACACACACACACACACACACACACACACACACACACACACACACACACACAGTGTAAGCCAATCTCACACACTGGAGTGTAAGCCAATCTCTAAACTCCTGCTTAGAGCTCTCCCACTCAGGGGACCACCACTGCTCCCACCCTCTCCCATTCCACAGCCCCCTGCTCCCCTTCTCAGATCTCCTCCCCTCTTCTCCCCGCTCATCCTTTCCCCTCCTCTCCTCATTCTATCTATCTTTCACAGGGGCAGGGCTAGACGTGGCAAACGCACACACAGACACACACAATAGCTGCCTGAGCCAAGCTCTCCTGTCCTCCAACCTCCCAACATTCGTCAGCTCTTTCAGGGTGGTGGGCTGCATACATGCGAGCGTGCGACCACCGAGAATTCCTGCACTGTGCCGGGGTGGCAGTGGCAAGAGGAGGCATGGCACACCAATCAGACACGCATGTGCCAGCCTCCGTATCGAGACTGAGCCTCCCCCGCCCCCAAACCCCCGTTTCTCCTGCCAGTCTGCAACCCAATGGATGGACCATTCCTTCACCACCATCCACCACCACCAGCTCCTCACTCCCTCGCCCTCGCCCTCGCCCTCCAACCCCAGCACCAGCAACCCCCACTGGGCTAAAGTGCAGAGCCTGGGCTTGGGTCTCTGGTTCTGAGTCTGGGCTTGGTGCGGAGTGGAGCCGCCACTGCCCCCGGTGGTGGTGTGGGCCTGGGCCGGGAGGGGCACCAGCTGCCCGGGGAGCGCCCATTACGAGATGGAGCCAGAGATAAGTGCTCTCCCAGGCCCCTTTCACAGGCATAATTAGCACACTTCTTATCTGCTGCTCAATTCACATTCACACCCTCCGCCTCCATCGCCATGAATGGTGAAGCAGGGAGACGAGAGAGAAACTTAGGAGAGGAAAGAGAGAGAGAGAGAGAGAGAGAGAGAGAGAGAGAGAGAGAGAGAGAGAGAGAGAGAGAGAGAGAGAGAGGAGAGGGGAAAGACAGTGGAAACCTGTTCACTCACAAATGATAATCTGAGAAAAGATATTTTTTCTCCTCTCCTCTCCTCTCTTCCAAAAAGTCTTTGAACTCCTGAACAAAAACAATGGTTTGTGCATCAAACTGCAATTTGCTAAAACAAAGGTATCTGGCCCTATAATCATCGCAATCAGCGGGAAAAAAACAACCTCCACAGATATTTCCAGATAATTTGGCCCCTGTTTAATCTATTTTCTTTTTCTTCATCAAGTAACAATTGTGGAAACATTTTCAACTCCACCGATATATGAAACCTTTAATAATAACGGCTTGCTCCGCATTTCTTTAATTAGTTTTAATAAGAGTTAAACTGATGGTAATTTTGCTCACACAAGCCGGTATTCAACGAGTGGGTTGTTCCCTGGGCGAGATAACAGGCTCCGCTTTAGCTGAGAGTCATTCAGAACACAGCTAATATAAACAGGTTTGTTTTGTGTTGAAACACTGTCTGCTGTTCGCTAAACCCACAATAAAGGAGACATATGTCATTATGGCGATAAATCACCAGTCTGAGAAGAGAGGAGAGTTGCACAATGTGGCGCTTCAGTTTTTGAACCCCTTAACTGGTGAATGTCTCCAGATCGTGTTTTATAGCGTGTTTTATTCTTTTGTTTTCTAATGTTTCATCAACCACACTGGGAAGGAGCCAAAATGTCCCCACGACAAGTCCAGGCATGAAATGAAAATATTAGCTCTGTAAATATTGATGTGTGCATTATATTTGAAGCTGGAACATCCACGGAACTGTAACTAATAGTTTAATAACATATGTTCTCAATAATATCGCCTGAGACATTCTTTTGTTCTATATTTTGTTTAAATGTTGAGTGCCAATTTCTCACAGAAATGATACCAGTTTCTCAGTTAACCCTCTTCTACTTCGTGGCACAGTGGAAAATAATACTTATTGTGTGTGGTGTTGTTCTGCAGGTCTGTGTGTCTGTACCAAAATAGTGCTCGTATTGGTCTCTGGCCTAGAATTGTATGTTATGTGTACCAAAATGGCAACCAGAGTCATGGCCGTTACATGGTACCTGACTCTTGGAGGCGGCCACCTTGGCAAACAGAGCCTGGGAAACCTTGGCCCTCTTCATCTCCTGCTGGATCTCGTCATAGATGGAGGAGTTGATGTTGAGGATGCAGCTCTCCGTCTTGCCGTTCCACTCGCTGGGGAGCGGAGAGGCCTTCACCTGGGCAGGGTAAGGAGTGTCAGCAAAAGGGTTGGAAAACAAGGTGATGCTGCCGGGTTTTCTGGATTCGGGGATCTGTCCAGGTAGATAAAGGAGGGAAAGTGAACTATGTTTAAAACATGGGAGACCATTTCACATTCAATTATTTCATCATTTCTCTAATTAACTTCACTTAACATATATAAGAATATATAAGAAAACATATTGGTAACACTTTATAATAATGTTTATGAACAAGCATTAATAAACAATTGATGAACTATTCATAAATATGTTTTTATTCATTGAATTACTTATTAATAAGCTATTACATTTATAACTAAATACTTAATACTAAAATTATATTTTCTAAAAGTGATACAAATCATGCTACTATATACATAAAATGCCACAACATACATTATTACGATAACCATGAATAACAATGTTATTGATACAGTACAGGAAGGGTGAAAGTGTCACAAAGAGATGGTTCATTGTTGTGTTTTCTTACAGGAGAGATGCCCACAGGGATTCTGGGGTTCCAGTCCTCAGGTCTGACGTTGTTACAGTCTTCTCTCCTGGGCTGCTGGGGCAACAGAGACATGTTTGTTTAGTTCCACCCTCAGAAAAGGGATTTAACCACACACACACACACGCACGCACACACACACACAAACACACACACACACACAACAACAAATTGTTAGGCTGTATCAACACAAAGGTAGTATATTACACGTGCAATGACAACATTAGTACACTGCAGTCTCATTGATGAAGCTAAACTGATCAGAAATCAGATTGCAGAGAGACACATGGAATTGAATCAACATCATTCCGTGGCTTGTTGTGTGAATACTGTATTTAAAAAAAAATATTTTTGTTACGTGTAGGCAATAATTTCATTACTCAGTATTAATCTTATCAGTTTACAAACTAGTAGGCGAGGGGTGTCAGTGTGTGTACTGACTACCAACATTTTCCTTAGTAGCTCTAATTGCTAAGCCTTGGACATGCAAAGACTGGTGAGGGCATTGGAGCCACTCATGGGCACACATGAGAAACATACCGCTGCATCATTTTTTAGGAGGCCTATAAAAGCCTCCCTGTCTCAGCTCAATTGCCACCCTGACTGATTTATGTGGCTAAATCTCCCAATGCATTAATTCATACTCTCTGGGAGCTGTCAGTGGGAGTCTGGCATATGTCCAGGCCAGGGCTAGTCCTACCATGATAGGACTCAGTCATATGTGAAGGGAAGAATAGAAAAACGCATATTAGGGCTGATGATCATACAATACAGTGATGTTTCATGTTCAGCAAGAAGTAAAAAACGGTATAGTAAATGGTGGAAGTTTAGATGTGACCTATCTACCCGTTATAACAAAACTACAAGGTCTGTGTGTCCTGTACTGCCCCATAAAATGATGCCTTTAGAATACAAACTGAAATCCCTGGAATTTGACTAACACAATTATTCAATCCAGAAAGGTGTGTGCACCTCCTGATCCACACGTTTGAAATGGACGACACTGAAATAAACAGAATTAGGGCCTGAACAGAGGTATGTCTGACAGCAGAAACATGGTCGAGTCCGGTCAATGTGTCGTTGTACGAGGGACATCCAATTTGTAAGTCGCTCTGGATAAGAGCGTCTGCTAAATGACTTAAATGTAAATGTAAATCTCTCTCTTGCTTTCTCTCTCACTCTGTCTCCCTCTCTGTGTCTGTCTCTCTCCCTCTATCGGCTCTCTCTCCCTTTTTCCATGTCCAGCTTTCACAGCCAACTGACTGTTGAGGAAGACCTGTGAACTGCAAAGTGTCCTTTTCCAAGTTTAAAACCACTGGTTCAGAGTGTGATTCTTCCCTTTCCTTCCAGTTTTGTAAGGACGGCCACTGCGATCTGGCCATGCAGTAAAAAGGGCCTCCCTGTTTGGCCAATGGGTGGCACAGGGACATTCTCACTCTCCCAAATAAAAGGCAGTCTTTAGTCTGAGGCTGAACAGAGGAGGTCTTTGTCTGGCTCTCTCCGCCCCAGACACACTCGACCGCACTCAAAATGTGCTTAAGTGGAAAAGTTGCCACATACCTGTCCAATAAAGGACTTTGATTGTGGGAGAGACAGTGGAGAGCTGGTGGTCAGGCAGTTGAATGAGAAAGTGACTGACTGACAGACTGGGGGAGATTTACTAATCCACAGAACTTGTCGTCATTGAGTTGCTTCCTATTTTAAGAGTGGGGTGGGTAGTGGCACTTGCTGTACAACTTAAGGTCAAAATAAATGTGTTTGTTTGTGTGTTTGTGTCCACGCTGCTCTGTCTGTGTGCATGCTTGCCTGTTCGTTCCATACCTGCACTGGCCGGGTGGGCGGGGTGCTGATGAGTGGCGCAGGTCCCATGGCCGAGGCAGCCGTCAGGCTCCTTTCCCTCTCGTCCTGGTAAATACGGTCTCGCTCGGCCTCGGGCAGCTGCAGGAAGTTCTGCATGGCCCGCAGGTTGACCAGCAGAGACTGGCTGGCCGTCTTAGGATCCTCCTCTTTACGCAGGATCTCAGACAACAGGCCCTGGGAGGAAGAGTGGGAGAGAGAGCGAGAGAGAGAGTGAGAGAGGGAGAGAGAGAGCGAGGGAGAGAGAGAGAGAGTGAGAGAGAGAAGAGAGAGAGAGAGAGAGAGAGAGAGAGAGAGAGAGAGAGCGAGAGAGAGGGAGGGAGACAGAGAGAGAGAGAGAGAGAGAGAGAGAGGGAGAGAGAGAGAGAGAGAGAGAGAGAGGGAGAGAGGAGAGAGGGAGAGAGGGAGAGAGAGAGGGAGAGGGAGAGAGAGATGCCCTATTTGTAAGCCCTCAGAAGACTCATACATTGACATCACTACAGGAACTTCATGTCCGTTGTGAACATTCTATTTCTACTAGTAAACTCTCCCAGACCCAGAGGATAATGTAACTATTACAGCACATCGACTCAGTGAGCATCAGTGTAGCAATCAGTGTATCCGCTGTTCCTTTTCAATAGCTATGAATCCTGTCATTACGGGAATCACTGTATTATCAGGACTGTTTAACTGAGGCTTGTCATCCGCCTTGCACACACACTGAGTGATCCATTTTCAGCTTCTCTTCTTCAATAGGTGTGTGATTTGGAAATAAACAAAATGATTTTGTAATAAACAACTTGACGTCAGTTCTGTTGATAATTACACCAACTACCGGAGCTAGTGGCTCCGCTGTTTAACTAATGGTATGGTAGTTTAAGAAAAACACATTGTGCTTGTGACTTAGTGAAACACTACAGAACAATGGAATAAATTAGCTTTATGACGGAGCCAAGTATGTATAACTAGATAGAGGTATCAACTCTGAATGGGGAGACAAGCTTTCATACTGACATTGAGTGCATGTCACAGGTATTCTGAAGATTGTGCGAGAATATGTGTGTGTGTGTGTGTGTGTGTGTGTGTGTGTGTGTGTGTGTGTGTGTGTGTGTGTGTGTGTGTGTGTGTGTGTGTGTGTGTGTGTGTGTGTGTGTGTGTGTGTGTGTGTGTGTGTGTGTGTGTGTGTGTGTGTGTGTGTGTGTGTGCGCGTGTGTGTGTGTGTGCGCATGTGTGTGCAATTGTGTATGTGCAGGCTTGTATGTTTATTGCGCCCGGCCATCAACCCTTTCCATTAATCTCCCCAGTCAATTGGCCGCTTCTACAAAAAAGGACCGGCGAGCTCCCGTGTGTCCGCCCCGCTCTGCGTAGACACCATCACACACGTTATTAACACCAATGGCAGAAACAGGAAGAGAGAAAAAATAACGCACAATAAGTAATACAAGAGGAGACTCTCAAAAGGCACATTACTAACTCTTCATACCGGAGAGATAAGGCTGAAAGGAGAGGCTTGCCAATTTGCACAAAAACACCACTGTCTGCTTGCTATCCACTTAACTGTTTTTGTGGAGAGAGCGTCGGTATGCACTGATTCTAATAGATTCTTATCAAGAGGTTTCGCACACAACTTCAAAGTGGCGGAGGAGTAATGAGGTTTGCTGCCACCTCCCCCAAAATATGCAGAACATCTTAAGACATTATCTCTGTCAGGGCCCTGCTGTGCTGCCTGCCTGTGAAGTGAAATCACATGTCTTAGCGGAGGGAGAGCAAGCCGTGACCGCGCCTGATGCTCTGACGTTGCGGCTTGCCAGGTGTACGGTAGCTTTTAAATTGTTGTTGTTGTGATGCTAGGTTGTTGTAAGTGGTTATAAGATTAACTGTTTTGATGATGGCCTTCGACAAGAATGCAGAGTTTGACTTTGAGGCACTACAACTCAAAACAATTCTGTCCTTGTGACAGATGTGTCAGAGCGCTTTGGGGAAAGACAAAAGTTGTGTATTTTTGAATTTTCAGTCCTGGTAGCACATAATACTATCCTGAGATGTTTCAATCTTTCCCTAAATCTCCTATTGGCATCAATGTATGATTTATGCCAGAGTCAGTGTTAAATTCTGCCCCTCCTCACCTGGGTCCTGTTGAAAGCCACGCGGGCGAACACGGCTTGGGAGATGCCGGCCCTCTTCAGCTCATCCCTCACCCACTGGTATATCTCCATGGACACCTCAGTGTTGCTGGCTACCTGGGGCTCCAGGGGCTTGGTCAGGGCATTTCGGTTGACCGGCGGGTGGTTGAGATACTGCTGCGACAGCGACTGCTGTGCCAGGAGCCGGTTGACGGCGTACTGCTGGTTGAGAATCTGGGCCATGACCAGCTGCTGGTTCACCAGCTGGGGGCTAATGGGGGTGGACACCAGGCCCGGGTGGTGCAGGCCGGGGGGGGGAGCTGAGCCGGGCGGCCGGGGTTCTGGCCCCCACCATGGGACGGGGGGGGCAGGGGTGGAACCGGGGAGGAGGGGGGGCTGCTCGGCCGTGTTGCCTGGGATGGGCTGTTGGGAGAAGGTCAGATGGTTGTGGTTGTGGTTGAGGCCCGGAGGAGAGTGATCGGACAGGCCATCCATGTCTGCTGGAGGAGGGGAAAGAGAGGGGAGGCAGGGGGAGAGCAGAGAGAGGGTTAATTTAAACACTTTGAATACTGGCTGAAGAGTACAGCAGAAAATGTCCAGAAAGAATATACCAATGCACACTGTCCAACCCACTCAGATGAGTAAAACAGACTTTGAAATTGAAAACAGTGCATCAGGCTAAATCTCTAAGCAACAAAACTCTACAGCCTCTGACCAAACCTGTGTCCCTGTGATAAGACATAGCTGTTCAGACACATGCCTGTCTAAAAATCCCCAGCCTAGATTCAGGCCCCAGATAAAGGGCCTCAGTGTGCGACCTGCAGGCAGCCCCCAGAGCCTTGGCAGCTCCCGAAATTAGTTTAGAACGTCCATGGCCCAATCATGTGAGCAATAAAAACAAGTGTCTGTTTGTGTGTGTACGTATGTTCGTGTGTGTGTATGTCTGCACATACTGGGAGACAGATAATCCCTGAATCGCTCTTTATGTCCCTAATTATAAAACAAGGTACGGAAGCTAGCCAATATGACATTTTTTGGGACGGCCTAAATATAACCCCGGGGAGAGGAGGGGAGAGATGAGAGAGCGAGAGAGAGCGAGAGAGAGCGAGAGAGAGCGAGAGAGAGAGCGAGAGAGAGCGAGAGAGAGAGAGGAGCTCTACAGTATAAGGAGCATCCTAGACATGACCTCTTCCATATGGCCTAAGGAAAAATGAATGTACTATTTATGGTGTCTCTCTCATTTTGGGAATATTTAAGTCCATAATGGCAGCTTGTGAGTATTTTGAGCTCTGTCTAAATTACAAGTCTGTGGATGAAAATAATAATTTAAAAAATCCAAGGGGATATCAAAGTGACTATGAGTGAATGTGAGGTTTCATCAAACTGGATCTGCTAGAATCTGCTGAGGTTTTCTATCTAAAGAATTCATACAGATTTAATCATTTACATTCACTGAACTTAAAATAGTATCTCTTAAATAATCCATATAGTACCATTTACACCTGGATGTGTGCAACTGCCAACATGGGACCCTAAAATCATATTGAATCAAATAAATCATATTTCTGAGAGGCACCAATTGGTGTTAGGAGGAGAACATTTTCCACAAACTCAATATTTCAGCGGTATATAAAAGATTTGAGTGCCTGGAAGAGCTCCAAAAAACCACATAATAATCACAAATATAGCAGCATATTTTCTTAACTGTCCGGAAACACAAAAACTGGCCAAGACCGTTCTTTTCAGTGTTTGTCGAAACAAATTATTAAGAAGGGGAAAAAACGTGGTAATAATTACATCTCTCCCATAATCCTCGGCATTCCCTGGCTGTGATGATTCGCTCTTGTCTCTCTACTCTGTGCTCACACACATTGCTGGGGGGCATGCTCACAAATACACACACACACATACTGAACGCACACAAACACAACAATTCCATGAAAAAAAAAGGGTGTCAGAAAAGCACGGCCGGCCCTGGAGAAAAGGCCTTGTGTGGAATCCTGCTACAAAACAGCCCCAGATTAAACACACAATGGGAATGGGATGTGGGTTGAGAGAGGGAGGGAGGGAGGGGGAGAGAGAGAAAGAGAGCGAGAGAGGGAGAGAGAGATGGAGAATAGAGAGAGAGATGGGGGAGAGAGGGAGCAAGGGGGTGGGCGAGAGAGAGAGCGAGAGGGTGGGGGGGGGTGTCCAAAACCCCATGGAACTCTTGTCTCCTGCTGGATAGGGGGACTGCTCTCACACTTCAACAGAGTAGAGACCACTTTGCTGGGTCCCATAGAAGCAGACTCTGACAGCAGAGACTGTCGATCAGGGCCCTTCAATGTGTTTAACCAGACGCATTTTCAATTACAGACAGTGTCTCGATGTAAGGCAATATAACTACACTGCCCATGGTGGTAGACTAAGTGTATGTTTATGAAACTTCAGTGGCACTGAAGCACAAAGGAGAGACTAACACACTCCCTTTTAACAGTGCCCTCTATGCCATCGCTGCCACTCAACGGGCATAGTAGGCATCCTTTCATGAATATTAAGGTTGAGAGTGTTGCTGTGGGCGACAAACAGTCACCTGTGGGGCGCCAGCTTTTGCAGGGACTGGGTAGGGACAGTAGTGCAGTGTGTGTGCCCACAGACGGTATGTGTTTAGCCTCGTGACGTACCTAGTGTGTTGGCACGCGGGCTGTCGTGGAGGACACACGTCCCCAGGTAGCCCTCCAGCTGCGAGGGTTGGCGCATGCCTGCACAGATGTGTGGGCAAGATGGGCAAACACACACACAAACACACACAAACACACACAAACACACACACACACACACAGAGGACAAGACACACAGTGCACAGGTGAAGAGAGAGAAAGAGAGTGTTAACACCCCATACCATCTACATGATACATGACCAGGGGAAGAAAGGGTTAATATGGACATAAGGGATGCCACAGAGTTGATACCCACTATGCTTCACCTCATATCCCATGTACACATAAATATCACATTCTAAATACACACAGGACTGCTACTTGAGATCCTACATTCTTTATGTACTCTTCCATAAACTACGTAAAATGTGTGTATGTACACAAGAGGATGGGTAGGGGGCCAGTGGTGTTACGTGTCCATGATCAGAACAGTGTCCACAGGCAAAACCATGAAAACATTCTGGTCTTATTTCTTGACCAGCGGCGATTCCTCAGAGGAGGAAGGGGAGGATCACCCTACTCAGTGAATTTCATAAACATTAAAATAGTGAAACATTTAAAAAGTTCTCATTTTTAGATAAAACTATACTTAATATATTCACATCGCCAAATACCTGATTAAAATACACTGTTTTGTAATGAAGGCCTACAGTAGCCTCAACAGCACTCTGTAGGGTAGCACCATGGTGTAGCTGGAGGACAGCAAGCTTCCACCCTCCTCTGGGTACATTGACTTAAAAAACTAAACTTAGGAGGCTCTTGGTTCTCACCCCCTTCCATAGACTTACACAGTAATTATGACGACTTCCAGAGGATGTACCTATCAGAGCTCTTGCAGCATTAACTGACATGTTGTCCACCCAATAATAGGATCAGAAATCAAAGGATCTAGTACTGAAAGCATAAGCTACAGCTAGCTAGCACTGCAGTGCATAAAATGTGGTGAGTAGTTTACTCAAAGCAAGAGAAAGACAACAGTTTAACAAATTTGAACAAATTAATTTCTTCAAAAATGTAAGAGAAGCAGCAGAGAGAGATAGCTAGCTATATTTTGTTGTATTTTTTTCACTTTCACTTTAACTTACTTAGCTAGCTAATGCAGTTAGCTAATTTAGCCTACTCAAACACCTGGCTCAAACAGAGAGGTCAGCCAGTGTAACTGCTAAACTGCTTGCTGTACACTGTACTGCGTGATTGTAGCAGGTTCACTAATGTGTTAATTCTAGTAGCTATGTTGACTATGACGTTAGCTAATATGGTGACAACAATGTAGGCTGTGTGTAGCAGTTAACGGTTCTGGTATGAAGGTTTGGCTTGGAAAGGTTTTTTTTCGCCTGGTCACAGACAGCTGATGTGTTGTGCACTGAAGTCCACAAGCGAATGGAAAAGGTGAGAGGAGGGGAGTGCGTATATTCGAGAAGGAATTATACAACGAGCAAAGTGATGATGCTGTTTGTATGTGGCTGCTATGAAAGTGAACTGTGTGTGCGGATAATCAGGGGTATATTTACTCCGCCGATTCTGTTGAAAAAACGTTTCTTAAATGGAAGCAAATGGAACAAAACGGCGACAAATCTACCTGAATTTGTCCAATAGAAACTCTCGTTTGGAACTGTTTGGACTAATGAGAACACCCTAGATCAGCTAGATGCAAGCAAGAGTGTGCAAGAAGGAATTTAATGTGTCACTGTCTTTCATCTTGATTACTAGTAGCCTAAACCTATCGATGTTACATTGAGCTGGGTGAATGGAATATGAACGACAGTCGTCTACTATGCTGTAATAGAAATAAGGCCATGCTCATAAAAAATAAATAGTCCTCCTTAATCTTAAACAGCACCGACCACCACTGATCTTGAATGTAATCAACATGAGCACTAGCTTGTATATGAAGGTGGATTTCTACACAGTAGGTTGAAACCAATACTCTAAATGACTGTATATTAAACTCTATTAATATGACTGGTATAGTATTTCATGACCAAAACACATCAAATAGACAGTATCTGAATTATGTGACCTAATTTCCAAACAGGGACAAGGAGGACTAACTGAGTTATCTAAAATACAAAGCCAGCCTTGTTCTACTTTGACAAGGAAAAACAGATAGACTTCAAACCAGATGATGGCCAGGAAAATCATCCCTATGTCATTTGTAGGTAACTGAAACAGTATTCATAAACAAAGGTCGCGGACCTCAATTTAGTCTGTGATTTGACAGCCATTACTGAATACTAAACTACATCTGATAAGCAATAATAGATTACTCTGAATGGATTCAGGAAAAACGGTGAAAACATTGTGCACCTCAGCAGTGTACAGGGAAATATCTGAGAAGAGCCATCATTAGATGATGTGATTAAAATGTGTTTAATGTACCGGGAAGAGGGGGGGAACATGGGGCAGACGTATTGGAATGGTGATTGGAGGGTCTGATAAGACAGTGTTAGTGTAACATTTTGCTTACCCATCATATCTTTTGTCTTCTTGAAATGTTTATACCAGCGCCCAAATTCCTGACACTTCGCCGCCGACACATTTGCATAGTAAGTGCTGTTCACAATGGAGGAGATCATACTCTGAAAGAGAGAGATTGGTAAAGAGAGAGAAAACCTTCAGGATCTGCAATGTGTACCATGAGGGCATTTAGTAACGCTGGTGTGACGTGCACTAATACTGTGTTTTCTTGTCAAAATGAACAAAACATTTCGGTGCACAAACAACAATAATCTAGCAAAGACCATTTTTTATCAGTCATGCACAAATCTTGGTCTTGTCTTTCCAAATGTAAAACAAATCAAAATGAAATATAAGAGGTGTGTCCCTTTATAGCAAATGCCACAGAGTTTGAGAGAACCTTTCTGGGATGGCTTCACTGAATTAGTAGCCTTGTTGATGTCAGGGTGCAGTACTACGGTAAAGAGCAGTTTGCTTTCAAAAAGTAAAATAACAAACAGACTATTAAAAGTTAGCATCTGGAAATCAGGCAATGTAAACAGATGAATCTTTTCTTTTTTCTCTCGCTCTCCACAATATGTTAAAAAACATCTTCAAGAGATATAAAGCTTTTATATCTGTGCCCTCTCGCCTTCTCCACAATTGACTCTACTCTTCCTTATTTATTTCTCGAACGCATTCCTCGCAAACAAGGCACCGTTTTCTTTTCATTAAATGTTTTAACACCTTCCTGGCCCGCGGGTGAATAGCAGGAGAAATTGTTTTGATTGTTATAAATATTCAAAAGATGAAACCGTCTGTTTTCAAATTACAGGTATGCCATCTTTATCATATCTTTAATATGAGCACTTGGGGACGGGAGGGAAACCTTCTGGCACAACAGCACTTCAGTGAACAACACACGGTGCTGGCAGCCGAGCCGCAACCACATCTCCCACTCCTCCTCACCGGAGATGGAAGACGAGGGAGGATTGAGTCTGCTGCTGTGGATCACTATGGACCTGATGCTGAACTCCTGACCTCAACATCACTACACAACCAGCATACATTACAAGCCCGATGAATTGCGGAATGATCATTGAGGATGAGTTATTGAGGATCTGACAATTGAGGATTGGTATCTTCAACAGTGTTAACAGAAAATGGCACATACAGTACAATATACAGCTGAACCCAGTCCATATGAAGGCACTATTTTGGTGAGTACAGTATAGTCCGTATTGTGGCATAATGGGAGCTATTCCGTGGGCGTAGCATGTTGCATTTACAGTATCTGGGTGAGGCAGAGCCAGCTATAGCAGGGCCCACCCAAGACACACTGCCTGTGTTCCTCCATCTTTGACACAGATGTTCTAATAAACGGTCCTCATTAATCAGGCATCTCCCTCCATACATCACGCCCTCTCACTGGGGCACACACACACACAGACAGGTACACACACACGCAGGCACAGACACGGTACACACATTTGCCAAGTCGTGCAGATAACCACCGCCACATCGCGCCCACAAAGCCTCTGCCAGCCAGCAGCCATCTACAGGTAGTGGTGGGTACTGTGTGACACCAGGATGCTGCCGTCTGACTGCCCTGGGCCCTTTAAGTGATAGCCATCTACAGGTAGTGGTGGGTACTGTGTGGCACCAGGATGCTGCCGTCTGACTGCCCTGGGCCCTTTAAGTGATAGCCATCTACAGGTAGTGGTGGGTACTGTGTGGCACCAGGATGCTGCCGTCTGACTGCCCTGGGCCCTTTAAGTGATAGC
Organism: Oncorhynchus gorbuscha; assembly: GCF_021184085.1. Lineage (NCBI taxonomy): Eukaryota > Metazoa > Chordata > Actinopteri > Salmoniformes > Salmonidae > Oncorhynchus > Oncorhynchus gorbuscha. The sequence goes on from NC_060191.1 coordinate 21,390,393, forward strand.
CATCTACAGGTAGTGGTGGGTACTGTGTGGCACCAGGATGCTGCCGTCTGACTGCCCTGGGCCCTTTAAGTGATAGCCATCTACAGGTAGTGGTGGGTACTGTGTGGCACCAGGATGCTGCCGTCTGACTGCCCTGGGCCCTTTAAGTGATAGCCATCTACAGCACAGGAGCTTATCAGTGTCCCCCGGGAAGTCGCTTAGGGATGTTATCTGCCCCAACTATCTACTCCACTTTCCGTCATGGGAGAGAAACGCATGAAAAAGACACGTTGGTAAAACCCTGCCATGGCCTGCAAGCATATGCACACACATACACATAAACTAACTAAGACACTGTACACACACCCTTTTCTTGTTCCTTAGCTTTGATTGTGGCTAATATCTTGCCCCCCCCAAACATCTAAAAACGAATTACAGTCAATTCCACACCAATTGGGTTAAGCATCCCCACCCCTCCCCACACACACATGTATGCACGCCTTCGCACACACACGCACACATACACACCAATAGGCCCTACTGCTACCTCAACCACTAGCAGCCTTAGAGCAGAGCCCAGACTCACAAAGATGGCATTTGATGGCTTTTTGCTGCTATGCAACAGGACAGCTGCTCTGTCAGGGCCACCCAGTGGGCGAAGGAGGGGGGGCAGAGTGGCGAGGGGGGCCTCTTTTGTTGCCGTAGTTTCAGAGGAGCCTGGGGTGGACGGGAGTCAAACTTTTTAGTGAGACCTCTACTTTTCCTCTATTACATTGGAACTCCATCTGAGCGCAGTCAAATGATATTCCACTGGGAACAATAACAATGGCGACAGTGGTGAACACAGTCTCTTTTCTCTCGGCCCCCCCTCCCCTCTCTTGGAGTTGGAGTCTCTTCAGGGCATTTGTAGGCCAAACACACAAAGCATGACTCCCCGCCACAAAAGAATTAACTAAATGTTTGACAAGACACAGAACAAAGGCGCCGTTTTTTCAAGATGGCCCACCCTCTTTCTTTCTCTCTTTGAGCCCTGTTCTGAGGTAGGGTTCATTCTCTCCCCCAAATTCTCTGTTTGTTAACCTTTCTCTCCCCAGGATTACCCTCCTGAATATCAAGGAGACACTAATCCTATAAAAGCTGCCAATCTTCCCTGCCTCCGAATACACCCTTTCCTCTCCCGGGCGCTGTTGGCTTCCCAGAAGCCTTAGGAGCGCTGCGGCCTCTGTGGCTTCTCACCTGCCGCCCATCACATCCCCCTCAGGCACTCTCATCAGAGACCCTGAGCCAGAGTTTAATACTGATAAGAAACAGCAGTAGCCACGCAGGTCTAATACTGGGCTCAATGGCCCAAATGAGTCTTATAGAGAGACCTATTAAAAGCAATAACACACCTCTCTGTGGGTATAGCAATGCAGAACCCACTGTGTAACAGATGTCAGATATTTTGAAGTCGGCCATCTGTGAACCCCTACAATGCGAGTAAAGGGATCGCTGCTTATAGTATATCATACATGATATTTGGGATTGACAATGCACATCTCAACTACAATTTCATATTTCAGTTAGCCTGTAAAACAGACACTCTTACTTACTCAGAGCGTCTTACAATGAGTAAATAACAATGGCTGAACAACAGAGTAAAATCGAGCTGCGATGCTATCCTCTGAGCCTGCGCGGTTGGACCGCACCACAGAGAGTGGTTCACATATGGACTGTAAACAGGGTGATTACCGGGCTGAGGGAGAGAGGGAGGGAGCGGCGGCTCGGCTCAGCCTGAACACCGCCGGGGGACTCTTTACATCATCACCACGCTCTGCCCGGCTAAACACACACACCACGGGCCTCTAGGTGACCATACGGCAGCCTCGGTGAGGGGAGAGTCCACTGAATACCGCACTCCATAACACACACACTCCATACCGTAAGACCACACACACACACTCCATACCATAAGCGCTCACACACACACTCTATATCGTAAGCGCACAGACCCAGACGGCTCCTGTGATAAATATATGTCTGTTTCTTTCCTGCAGGACAGCTTCTGTTATGAGCTATGAAATATGACGAAAGCTGAAATTCTATAGAGTCAAGCTACTTGAATAGAGAGTGAGTGTATTACATAATGGTGAGAGAGAAAAAAAAACTTTAAAAAAACATATTTCTAGCCTGACGTATAAAGAGGAAAATCAAGATTATTCTGGGTTGGTCCATTGTTTACCCAACAATAACCCTGCATTCAATCAACAGTACTGCTTCTGCAAATGAGGGAGGAAGAGAAGAAGGGGGGGGGGGGCGTGCATCTATATGGACGACAATGGGTATTGATTTGGATTTTCTATGGCAATTCTCCATCGTGTTCCACTCTATCAAACTCTGGGCATTTGAAAAAGGGACACTGGCAGTCTTTGGCAAATGGAATAGTGGGGGTTTGTGGACGGCTCCAGCACCTGTGATAAGGGACATTCTTTTGCCAGAGAGCTCTGGTTCATGTCTTTGAGTAACTCCTTGAGGGCATTTCTTACTGTAGAGTGGGTCCACTGCTCTGGCGGCAGGTCCTCCAGTTTAGGACAACTGTGAGACGAGATAGGAGGTAGGAAGAAGAGATAGAGGGGGAGAGAGAAAGAGAAAGGGATGAGAGTGGGGGAGAGGACAGAGAACAGGGAGATTGAGACAGGGGAAGGGGGAATAGAGAGAAGGAGAGAAAAGAGGGCAGAGAACAGGAGAGAACAGGGGGAGAAAGAGAGAGAGAGAGAGAGAGAGAGAGATGAGCACAGGGCCTTGCTTTCCTGCTGCAAGCGCCCCTCCAAGACAGACAGATTTCATTTGGCGCATCAAGCAGATGCATCTGGAGATTGCTCTCTCTCTCTCCCTCCCTCCCTCCCTTTTCCCTCGCTCTCTCTCCTTCCCTCTCTCTCTCCTGATTGTTCTGATTAGTTAATTACTTTATACAACACATCTGCTGTATTGATGCATGAATTATACATCAGCTGCATGTGGCGACTATTATTTCATGTTACTTCTACCTTCCTGGCTCGATGTGCTCGGCGAAACAATTTAAGGTGTTACCGGCTAGATTTCTGCAGCGGGGGGAAAGGAAATAACAACATGCCACACGTAAAAACACACATTTTTGATAAAAAGACAAAGAATGTATGCGTCTATGCGATATACAGATGAATGTACTCTATTTACAGACAAGTGGACCCCCCTTTCAAACCAGATCTTTTTAATGAGGGGGAATTCGAGAGAGAACAAGCAGGTCTCCAGTGAGAGCCCCGTTCGCTTCAGATAAGGATCTCTCCATGTGATCAAGCATGCGCAGACGTCACGTGTGTGGGACATATGGCCGTGTTCGCATTGCATGCATTCCTGAATTATGGCAACGACAAAAGAAACACGTGAACCGCACACTCCACAGTTGGTATGGGTGTCTATTGAGTTTATGTGTGTGTGGTGGGGGTTGCTATTGTCTTAAAGGTTATAGGTACTTTGATATGTGTAATGCATATATAATAAACAGAAGGTAGATTGGTAGAAGTTAGAGGATTCAAAGATAGAGGGCGAACACACACACACACAACACACACGGCTCTGGTTAAGGCTTTGCCAGAACACCTTAAACGGCTGTAGCAGCTAGAGAGCCTCTGGGGAAAGCAAAGGAACAGAGGGGAGGAAAGAGAGGAGGGCGAGTGGTGGAGACAGACAGCTATCCATGCAGACACACAAGCTTGCTGGAAATAAACACAACCTTCTGTGTCCTGGCTGGTGTGTGTGCAGAGGAAGGGAGGAAAGAGAAGGAGGGAGGGAGAACAACCTGTGTGTGTGTGTGTGTGTGTGTGTGTGTGTGTGTGTGTGTGTGTGTGTGTGTGTGTGTGTGTGTGTGTGTGTGTGTGTGTGTGTGTGTGTGTGTGTGTGTGTGTGTGTGTGTGTGTGTGTGTGTGTGTGTGTGTGTGTGTGTGTGTGTGTGTGTGTGTGTGTGTGTGTGTGTGTGAACAGCCCCCCAGAGGGTTGCATTAGCAGTGAGCTAGTGAGGGTAGGGCTGAGTGTGTGCAGCTGGCACAGGCCTCTACACCAGCAGTACCAATCTCAGTGTGTGTGTGTAGTCTGTGGCTGCTATGTGGTCTGTAAACAGTATGTGTGGGTTGTGTGGCCAGGTTGGTCATTAGAAATAGACGCCGATTTTGGATGTTTCAAAATGTCCTGAGAACGTCGATATATGCCTTCCTCGGCTCTCACAAAACAAATATAAAATAAAGATTGCCCAGCACTGGGCGCGGACTGATGATGATCGGAGCTGGAGCTTAGACCACTGTGCTACTGCAGTTCACAAAGCCAGAGAAAGCCTTGAGAACACTGTGAATACTGATGATACCTGATGGTAATATTGTATAGTTTTTTTTATTATTTTGTTGTAGCCCTTTCCTGCAATAGTGGACTCATAAGTAGAATGCTAGAAATATTTTTCATAATTTCATAATTAATAAACATACCTTTTTTTTAACGCCGAAAATCTGTGTATCTATTTCAAACGGTTTTGGTATATTTCAGTCTTATGTGATGTATATAAAGTGTAATATTGGGATGCAAACTCAAAGTAGATTTGTTTAAGACACTCTTGTGACCCTGATTTAACCCACTGCAGTAAAAGGTTAAGCCTTCCCCAAACCATAGCCCTAACCTTAACTATTAATGCCCAAACTGTTAACCTTTGAGTTGTTTCTGTTTTAACCTTGTAACCATGTGGAATAAACCCTGTAACCATGTGGAATAAACCCTGTAAACATGTGGAATAAACCCTGTAACCATGTGGAATAAACCCTGTAACCATGTGGAATAAACCCTGTAACCACACACAATGAAAGCATCAGAAATAAACATTCATCCATAACACGTTGAACTTCGAAGGGATGCTATGACATCTTGTTGGTGTGGCTACTGACTGTGGTCAACATAAATGGTGAGTACAGTTTTACAGTAGGTGCTATGAGCAAACCTGACTGCCATGCATGGTTTTTGTATGGACTGGATAGCTACCATTGCTATGTTCAGCCCATCCATCACTACCAGGTGTATGGCTGGATTCCAGGTATGTCTTTGCTGTTATGGCTGCTGCAAGGTATGTGGCTATTATGCTAATTTGAGCTAGTGTGGAAGCATAGAAAGCAAATGGTAGGCCTAAGTGTTGGGTGTTTAACCCAAGTTAACTAGGTACGCATGCCACACTAGACTGGCATAGGTGGGTGGTGGGGTCAGGAGGGTGGTGTGGTTGGGTACTTCACTGGACTGGCATTGGGTGGGTGGTTGGTTAGGTGGGTGGTTGTGTGGGTGGGTTGATTGGGCAACAGGGCGGAGACTGACCTGTGCAGCTGAATTTTCAGCGTGACCACATGGTACACGTCCTGCAGCATGTCTGCCACGGTGGCGTCCGGGGCGTCCGTCACGTAGGACAGTGGGACCGGGTTCCACTTGCCCACCTGAATGAGACCTGCAATGGGAAGAGAAACACAAACACAATCAAATGGTAAATGTTATGTTTCTCACGTTTAGACACATACAGATAAACATTTATAATAATTGACTGATTCTATATTTTCCCAGCAAGGTCACATTAAAGTTGACATCTCTTTTCCCAGTAAGCCCCCCCCCTCCCACCACCAATAAATGGCATGAAAACATCCGAGCCTACACTATGTCCTACTACAGAGATTGTGGGGTATTTTGGTCAACTGTGTTGCTGTATGATAGACCTGCCTGTAATAAAGGGCAGAGGCACCTGGAAGTAGCCCAGGTCTGTGTGTTAGAGTTGCAGTCAGCTGCAACAGGTTCCACTTTCACTCCCACTGAGTGTTCTAGCTAGAGGTTTACAGAGCAGAGAGGCCCTGAGAACTCCTGAGAGGCATGTAGTTACATCCTCTGTCTGGGATCAATGTCAGCCTACGTTACTGAGCCTTCAGATCAGCTGGGAAACTATCGGAGGCCTGGATAGCTAAGGCAGTTGTGTGTGTGTGTGTGGAGAGTGGGCAGTGTGTGCGTGTTTTATTTTATTTTTTAAATTTTACCTTTATTTTACTAGGCAAGTCAGTTAAGAACAAATTATTATTTTCAATGATGGCCTAGGAACAGTGGGTTAACTGCCTGTTCAGGGGCAGAATGACAGATTTGTACCTTGTCAGCTCAGGGATTCGAACTTGCAACCTTTTGGTTACTAGTCCAACGCTCTAACCACTAGTCTACCCTGCCATGTGTGTGTGGGTGGATGGATGGATAGAAGGGGGGCAGTGTGTGTGGGGTAAGTTATGGGAGAAGCCAAATCATAGCAGGGCCAGTTCTATAATTTGTGGAGCGGCATGTGCCTGAGTTTATATGTGTGTGTATACAGTTGAAGACGGAAGTTTACATACACCTTAGCCAAATACATTTAAATTCCGTTTTCACAAATTCCTGACATTTAATCCAAGTAAAAATGCCCTGTTTTAGGTCAGTTATGATCACTACTTTATTTTAAGAATGTGAAATGTCAGAATAATAGTAGAGAGAATTATTTATTTCAGCTTTTATTTCTTTCATCACATTCCCAGTGGGTCAGAAGTTTACATACACTCAATTAGTATTTGGTAGCATTGCCTTTAAATTGTTTAATTTGGGTCAAACTTTTCGGGTAGCCTTCCACAAGCTTCCCAAAATAATTTGGGTGAATTGTGGCCCATTCCTCCTGATAGAGCTGGTGTAACTGAGTCAGGTTTGTAGGCCTCCTTACTTGCAAATGCTTTTTCAGTTCTTTGGCTTGCAAGCCTCCTCCTTTTTCCTCCAAACATAACGATGGTCATTATGACCAAACAGTTCTATTTTTGTTTCATCAGACCAGAGGACATTTCTCCAAAAATTACGATCTTTGTCCCCATGTGCAGTTGCAAACCGTAGACTGTCTTTTTTATGGCGGTTATGGAACAGTGGCTTCTTCCTTGTTGAGCGACCTTTCAGGTTATGTTGATATAGGAATTGTTTTACTGTGGATATAGATTATTTTGTACATGTTTCCTCCAGCATCTTCACAAGGTCCTTTGCTGTTGTTCTGGGATTGATTTGCACTTTTCGCACCAAAGTACGTTCATCTCTAGGAGATCGAACGCGTCTTCATTCCTGAGCGGTATGACGGCTGCGTGCTCCCATGGTGTTTATACTTGCATACTATTGTTTGTACAGATGAACGTGGTACCTTCACGTGTTTGGAAATTGCTCTGAAATTTTCTGGAATTTTCCCAGCTGTTTAAAGGCAAAGTCAACTTAGTGTATGTAAACTTTGACACACTGGAATTGTGATACAGTGAATTATACGTGAAATAATCTGTCTGTAAATAATTGCTGGGAAAATGACTTGTGTCATGCACAAAGTAGATGTCCTAACCGACTTGCCAAAACTATAGTTTGTTAACAAGACATTTGTGGAGTGGTTGAAAAACAAGTTTTTATGACTCCAGCCTAAGTGTATGTAAACTTCCGACTTCAACTGTATGTGTGTGTATCTGCGTGTGTGTGTATGTGTGTGTGAGCGGGTCATCAATAGAGTGGGAGCTTGTGCCAGTCCTACCTTTCGCCTGTGCCGCCGAGCTGTGCGAGTAGCCCAGTGACAGAAGGGCCATCTCGATGAGCTGGTTGAACAGCATGTCTTTCCTGACCAGCACAAACTCGGCGTGCTCCTCCTTGCTGTCAAACTCGATGGGGCTCTCGTAATGCTCCACCACGCAGAACACAGGGAGCATGTTGCCTGGAGAGACACAGACAACACAGCAGGGGCTCAGACATGACAAATGGTGACCTTCAATGGGGGGGATTAATATTACATTTAGACACAGCTGATACAGTCAGACTACCTCTATTCATGAATGAATGAATGTCAGTGCCATTCGTATCAGTGACAGCACAATGATAAATATTGTATTGTTTTTAGAATTTATATAGAATAGAATTTCCATATTAGCCTTATTCACATTGATAGAACTGGTAGTGGTAGCGGTAGTAGATGTGATGGTACTGTGATTTTAGTTATTCAAATATGATCAATGACATCATGATTAGAGTAATGATTTCAATGTCCTTAGTCAATATTAATGATAACATTATTTGATTTTAACTAAAGTCTAAATAAATTGAATGTTGTTCAGATGATCTTTGTGGGCTATACTCGGCCTTGTCTCAGGATGGTAAATTGGTGGTGTGGGGGCTGTGCTTTGGCAAAGTGGGTGGGGTTATATCCTTCCTGTTTGGCCCTGTCCGGGGGTGTCCTCGGATGGGGCCACAGTGTCTCCTGACCCCTCCTGTCTCAGCCTCCAGTATTTATGCTGCAGTAGTTTATGTGTCGGGGGGCTAGGGTCAGTTTGTTATATCTGGAGTACTTCTCCTGTCCTATTTGGTGTCCTGTGTGAATTTAAGTGTGCTCTCCCTAATTCTCTCTTTCTTTCTTTCTCTCTCTTGGAGGACCTGAGCCCTAGGACCATGCCTCAGGACTACCTGACATGATGACTCTTTGCTGTCCCCAGTCCACCTGGCCGTGCTGCTGCTCCAGTTTCAACTGTTCTGCCTTATTATTATTGGACCATGCTGGTCATTTATGAACATTTGAACATCTTGGCCATGTTCTGTTATAATCTCCACCCGGCACAGCCAGAAGAGGATTGGCCACCCCACATAGCCTGGTTCCTCTCTAGGTTTCTTCCTAGGTTTTGGCCTTTCTAGGGAGTTTTTCCTAGCCACCGTGCTTCTACACCTGCATTGCTTGCTGTTTGGGGTTTTAGGCTGGGTTTCTGTACAGCTCTTTCAGATATCAGCTGATGTACGAAGGGCTATATAAATACATTTTATTTTATTTTATTTGATGAATCTTGGCCGATCTCTGCTTTTAACCACTTTTTGACTGAGATCTATTGATACATTGTCAAGGAGTTCAAATCACATTAGACTGCTTCTGCCTCTGCTGTCAACCCCATATCACCTTCCCATGATGCACCGCTCCAAATCCCAACACTCCAGTGCGCCCTGAGGTTTACTAGTCTATGTAAACACTGCACTGCTATTAGGTAGAAAATGAGGAATCCTTGTCCAAAGACGTTGCACTGTACAAATTTCAAATTATACTATTTGGGTTAAAAACAGCTTTTGATGTTTCGGTGACTTAAGTTTCGGATGCATCATCACTTTTTTGGTTAAAATGTTCCTCTATAGCCTTCAGTGGTGATGATATGCAGCACATTATTCATGGAGTTTGAGCATTTGCAATGAACAATATTTCTAATGTCCGGCATCCTGAAGATGCAAACATCTCTGACAAACAATCAATAAACGGGGTAATCACCAGCAGGTGCCAGGGAATGTGCTGAAACCCTGCTTCTCTCCCTGATTTTAATAGATAGAGATCTAACAATAAAGACTGCTATGTAGGTTCATTTGGGTATCAATACAGCCTTTGTTTTCATGGAACGGAGAAAAGCCCATGGTAAATATTATTCAGCTCAAACAATGCCCACTGTGGCCATGCGAAACTTTAGCAACAGACGCTTCTATAAATTTCACAATTCCCTCTCGAAAAAGGCTAAAAATATGCTGGAACGTTCTGAAAAACGCGAGGCCAGAGTGATGTAGGGCCGGCCTGAGGATGATGATTGGGGAGGAAAATTGAACTTTCTCAGCTGGTGTTTTGCAACAGATGAGACAGAAACCAACTACGAGTAACAGCGCATCAAGACACTCAACGCAACATTCTTTGGTTCCAAAGTCCCCACAAACACAACTGAACAAACAGATGATACATAACGGCCAACCGTTATAATAAACTCATGAAAATCTGCAGGTCTAAATTCTCGTATCTAGCCCCAAAAATTCATAAAATAATAACATTATTCATGAAATGATCAGGCCAGTAGTTATATAAGAAAGCTATTTCATCATCTCAAAATAAAGGCCCCTTAAGTGGGGGACCTACATTCTCTATAATAAACAACAACAGGAGAGAAACAGTGATGCAGTGCTATGCAGAATAACACAGTAATAATTCTCAAACGGCCTCAGTATGAACAATGGGTCTTCGTAGATAGGCCTAAGTGTGGGTGTGTGCAGATGACTAAGGGAAATTTAAATCGGTTTGCGCAGGAAGATGGAAACAAAACCATGACACTTGTGAACCATGAAGACATTATAATTGTAAATACAGACAGCACACACACACACTTAAAACATTCCACCTCTCTCCCATCTTGCCAAACACACACAGGCCATAATTTGGGCCTACTTGTACTGAGGATCCTTTTGAAGTGTCTGAGACTAAATATTTTGCTATCTCACACACCTACACACATAAACACACATCACCCTGACCAGTGTCACTCACCCCTCTTGTGGCAGTTCTTGAGGAGGTGTCCCGAGGGTTTGTAGGGTACCCCGGCCAGCTTGGCCCCCGTGCTGCCCAAGCGGGCCCTGCCCAGGGGGCTGCCGTTCTGTTCCAGCCGGGCCAGCTTGGCTGGGGGGGCCTTGGAGTCGCGGTCACCCATGCTGTTGACCAGGTCACAGTTCTCCTTCCCCAGGCACGCCTCGCTGAGATGGTCCATCATTCTCAGCACCTCTGCTCACTATCACCTGGGAGGAGATAAGATAGGGACAGTCTGGGTGTTCAGTAGCTGGCAGAACATTAGGGGGTTTCATGGACATGTAAGTCCTTCACACAGTAAGCACATCATATTCAAATGCATGATATGAAGTATGCCAAATGATCTTTTTAGGGTTGATTGTTTGGACTTTGAAAAGGTTAGAAAAAAGAGGGTGATAACTTGTCAACATGAACATCTATCTATGGGAAAAAGCACATGAAAAACATAACAGTTACAACAATAACTGCCAATTCTGTGCTTTCATTACTTGGCACTCACAATGTTTCGTGCCATCGTAATGTTCCCATTTTTCAGAGCATGTATTATGTATGTCTGTCCCACTACGGATTCCCATATGGTGGGCAAACAAGCACATTTTTGTGCAAACACATTAATTTGCAGAAAGATTCCACTCTGATGATTACTGCAGTTCACAGCACAAGCCCACAAGCCTTGAAACAGTGAAGTGAAGGCTGAGAGAGTAGAGCTAAACATATTCAGCCTGAGTCACTTTCAGCACTCCCCCCCCCCCCCCCCCCCTACCAGACAGGTTTTATGGGAAAAAAGCATGAAAAGGCAAAGGACCTGAAGAACATTGTTATGACAGAGTTGTATCACATGTGCCTAGACAGGACATGATATGAGGAAGAAGAATTGTGTGGGAGGTCTCTTTAAATTTAAGAGAAGACTACAAAATGTGAGGTAAAACTAAATGAAAGCAGTACCATTGGAAAGAATGCTGACTTTTTATACCTTTGAACCTATCAGAAATTAAAAGTGCAATCAGAAAAAAGAATGGACAGAGGATAAGGTGAAGTCTGACATGCCAGAAACACCTGATTATTGAAAACACATTTACATTTTTATTCAACCAGACAAGTGAGTTAAGAACGAGTTCTTATCTACAAAGACAACCTACCAGGGAACAGTGGGTTAACTGCCTTGTTCAGGGGCAGAATGACAGATTTTTACTTTGTCAGCTTGGGGATTCGATAAAGCAACCTTTTGGTTACTGGCCCAACACTCCAACCACTAGGCTACCTGCCGCCGGCATACACAGCCACCGACTGCAGGAAGCACACAATCAACACCTTGACAGTCTCTCCACAACTGAATGACAGGGTTAAACACCTAATACACACCACTTGCTTAGCAACATTTGAATAAGTATCTGTTATGGTGTTATTATTTTTTAAAATAAAAAAACAAGGCTACATTCCGTTGGGTTATTATACAGTGTTTACATTGTGCAATAGAACGTTAAAAAAAATATTTCAACAAAAACTGAACAGGTCAAAATAATGTACCGCCACCTTCCCACCAGAACAGAAATGATCATGAACTATCTCATTCATGATATGCAATGAAGCAACTAATTGTTTAAATAGGGGGGGCAACAGAATCCAGACCCGGATATGGTGGGGGTCCAGGGCAGGATTTCTGAATGACCTTTAAAAAAGACAAGCAAGAGTGCAAAACACAAGTTAAGTTACATTTAGGACAAACCAACCTGAAACTCAGCACTTCAAAACTCGAAAGCATATAATGCAGTCTTGGTGAACGATGCCTTCTTCAAGTTTTGTCAAGGGAAAGAAAACTTCAATGTCTGATGCTTTCTAGGTTTAAATGATAGGTCCTCTACCGAAATGTGTTCTTCTTTTGAGAGATGAAAGGTTGATATACAAAAGAGCAACCCACATCTATATAAAAGAAGACGTCGAGACAGACTGGGATACGATAACATTGGTAGTGAATTAAGTCTGTACAGTATAGCCTAAATAAATCGAATTATTTGCTCACTGGAAAAATAGTAATTCTTACGTCTTATTAGAAGTAGCGGAGGAAAATAACACCTGATACAATCAACTGGATAACTGTCTCGAGCATAGTCCATCGGTTACAAGTGCAACGAGTTAACACAACGTATTCACCACGATTATCAGTCAGTCGTGAATAGAACATCGGATAGTGTTAAGCAGTGCTGAAATCTGTTATTTCTACCAGTCGCCGAACAATCCTGATGTATAAACGCATACAAAAATAACGTGTATTCAATCAATTCGGCTTCTCTAGATTTTTTTTTATCGACAATGATCTCCTATCGCATGTAGAGACGATGGCGCAACGATATGCACACCCATGTTAAAAAGTGCGATTTACTTTCCAATGTCGAGTTAAGGCTTGCTATGGATGCATAACAGCTGCTTGCGATATGTGTTCTTTCTGTTGGTTTGATTTGCGTCCGGACGGGAGCTCTTCTTTCTTTCTCGCTTTCCCCTTCTGTGTCCCCATTAAATTATGAGTTGTATTGACTCATCACTCCCCTTGCTGGTGCTGCCTGTGCTTTCCCTTTCTCCTCCTCATTTCAAAAGAAAATACCCCTAAAACAAGACGATTTAACCCGCATGTCGAGTGTTGAAGGCAGCCACTCGCGACAGCCGATGTCCTGGCGGAGTGTAGAACCTAAAATAAAGTAAAAAGTGCAAAGAAAACAGAGGATGGTGCGATTTCCGGCTGTGCGCGCAGGAATTTTTAATCAGCTTGATTAGAGTGAGGCGGTTCTGCATTTATTACTGAATAACACACACACACACACACACACATGCACATACACGTACACAGAGGCGCGCATAGGCTATACATATTCGAGATGCTATGCGAATGGACATTATATAGGCTACAGGAGGACCATGTGGAAATTGTTAAAATAGGCCGATATAAACCGGACATCACTGAAATGCTATCTGAGAGAGCACAATAGAATAACTCCCATGCCGTTTTGGCTATTGATCTACGTCAGTCCTGAGTAGCCTACTCGACCCGTAAGCTATTCTTATTGTGCATACAAATAAATAAACAAACAAACAAAATTGGTATCCCGAATAATAATAGGCTGTTTGTTTATTACATGGTTACTATTATTTTCCTGAACTTTTCCCATAATAGAGATGAATAATAGCCTACAATAATAATGCCAGAATCTGATATTAGGATTATTGAAAAGAGATTCAATCTGTTAGGTGTGAACACAAGCCTGTTAACTGTGTTTGCATATCACTTAGAGGTGTCTCACAGGCTGAATATGTCTTACTGCTACAGCACACATCATAGAAGTAGAGAGTGGTGAGCAAAAGCTGTTCTGGTGCCTTTCTAAAATAGGTTATGTACACAGTGCATTCATTGCACACATGCTACGGGCAGCCCTACACGGGTGACAACGCAATAGAGAGCATAGCCAAACCTCTACTACTAAAAAGATTGGATTACGGTACTGACTTTCCCTGACCACAAATATGACACTGTCCTAACCTTGCACGGGAGAGAGGGGGGACTGGGAGAGAGTGCGACCTTCCCAAGACCCTAGAGGCGCACTTCAAGGACATCACTGTCAAGGTAGGTGCCTTACAACTTCTGTTGAACAAAGTATTGTCTATGACGGAAAGCAATGTTGCTGTCTATTACTATATACATCACAACACAATTATTCTCGCTCAAATGGGAATGTGCACAGCACAGAACTGCTATAAAACATGTGTCTGTACAAACAACGTAGAGATAACATCAATTGTCACACAGAATCAAAGAATGTACATCATTACAGTTATCCTGCATACCCTGAGATAAAATACTATTCTACATGAAAAGATTGTCAGCAGGGGACAATAAACAAAAACAAATGTGGGTGCAAATACTTTCAGAGACAGACCAAGATATTAGGTACAGTATATCAGGCATGTTGTCAACACAACATGAAAACAAGTCATTCAGGACTCAGAAAAAAAAGCTAAAAAGGAAACCAGCCAAAACAGGATGCATTAATACCTTGCAAACCATAAACACAAACTCTAAATATGCAGTGATTGCCTACCTCTTTGGTAAAACACAGAGGAAATGCTGCATATAGAAACAAAATGTTGTGTATATATATTGTAGTATTTTAGTCATAAACCATGGTAAGGCCTATAGCTCCCAGAAATGTTAAGCCAAATCATAAATCTCCTCCCACGCAAAAAAACCTGTTGTTTTGTCAATAACACACATAGAGGCGAGCAGAAGGAGATATCTGAGGGGAAAAGATTTGTCATAAAAAACTCTTCAAAAGAGGGTTTCTCTTAAATTCCTGAGAAATGATTCCTAGAGATGGGACATCTTGAGCTCAGGGAAACTCTTAGTTAATACCTGTTTACGGCGTTTTAAGCCAAGAAGGTGTTACTTTATGGTGTTCAAGATTTGTAAGGATTGACCCAGCAGATGACCTCTTTATCGTATACAAATGTGAGTGTTTGATGTTTTTTGATAGAAAGAGCACCCGAGTCACTGTATTCAAAATGAAGCAAGGTAAGATTCAGCGGTATCAAGTTGAGGTAGAACACTGCCTTGAGTAAACAACAACACCTAGCTGAATGTCAGTCACTTTCAAAGCAGTGAGTCTGTGCTGCCGATACGTGATGCTGTCCCATGTCTGTGGCCTGTCACCGGAAACCCATACTGTATACTCCAATGTTAAAACTTTACTGTCTGAGGTTCAAACTAGTCAGGTGTATGTCACAATTCAATAAACTTAGTAGCCTATCTATAAAATGTTGGGTTGTACAGAGATGTAAAAACTGGCTAAACTGCTCAATTCATACTGCATTCATCAACAGAGTACTGCAGTATTACTTTGTTTTAATCAAGTAAGGTGCATGATAATAGAGATGAAAAGGACAAAGCGATATTCTGGGGCTATTACTATGTTATTACAGTGTTACTTCTGGTGATGTAGTAAAATGTACAAGAACAACTATCAATGTTTTTGGGTGAGTTCCGTTGCTCATTTCACCTGATATCACCTGTAATAGCAGGGTCAAGGTTTTATTTAACACATTGGGAATATTCAAAGCCAAATACATCAAATGTTTATTATCACAATCGTTTTGCGAGACAACACATGACACTTTCTGTACATTTGGTTGGGTGTACGTTTTCATATCTGTCAGAGTGGGCATGGAGATAGAAATAACAGCGAATGCGAGCTGTAGTCGGGCAAATTGTTATCTGCCGTGACGCAAGCAGCCGCTGTCATTTCCACTGTGATTGTGGGAGACCATCAGAGAGCATTGATAACCCTGCCAGCCAGGTTCTGGCACTGCTAACAGGTGCTGCCACTGCCAGCGACGTTGGCACAAACATGGCTGTGAAAACCCTCTGACATCCAGAAGGGCACAGATTTGCACTGACTGCACCACTGAATCAACAGTACTGATTATCAATTAACATATAGGTTTTTGTATCAGAGAGAAAAAAATATTTTTCACACTGAAAGGCCTCTATCAATACCAGCTGATTACAAACACACTATTGTGATAGATTTACCAGGGCCAAGGCATATCTGTTATTACATGTTTGTAAGAGATGGGTGATGTTATAGCTGAGCTCCTTATTATGAAGCAGTGGTTTGACATGCACATCTTCAATAAAATATACGATGTCAACACAATGAATGTCTTTAAAGATATACCTCTGTTAAACAGTGTAATACTTGAGCCATATGATTTAGTTACAATATTTTGCAACACCTACTCATGATCCCTTCTAGTGTGCTGTCAGCTTTGCCATCTTTTGCACCACCATATTATATAACCTTACAGCTATTGCCATATTGTAGTCCCTTCTTTGACCCTCACTATACCATCACATCAAATATTCATGAAGTCCCTTGTTAAACAATGGAGAGAAATGAAGTACGAGGTCAGTTTTAACGACCCGTTTATAATCGACTCTTTAACATGTTAAGATCCTGCGAAAGAAAGTGGCATGAGCGAACGCTGCAATGTCTCGGACGACGCGGCTTCCTTGTTGTCCCAGACGCCGAACGCGTCATCACACACAGTATGTAGGTGTTGTGATGTCTTCATGCTCACCACTTTAATGGGCATTAATATGATTATTTGGATTATCTAATACAATTGAGTCTGTCTGCGTCTTAGCAGCGTGTGAATACTAACAGCATGGGGTAATGCTGTCAGTGCAGACCTCAGTTTGCTGTGTAGGATCTGGGAAATATGAAAGCACACACAATAAGAAGGCACTAGTAAGCCAATGAGGAATTCAATCATCTGTGTATTATTAATATTGGTGTGAATGTGTCAAAACATTATTATAGTACATGCACAAATTCCCTCTCCACTAATGAGGTATTGTTTATACAGTAGTAGGTATTTGCAAGAATGTGTTTGCCTTGAGAGTGTGTAGACAGCAAACCAATTACCAAGGTCACATGAAAACTTGAAGAGGATAATGTCCGGTGCAAATTGTTTTAATTGAAGGGACATTTCCAGCAGTACTGCATGGCGTGCCACATATACAAATAAACTATTACTAAAAAGACATTAGTGAGAAACAGACAGATCCTTTGAGTACTCAGTCATTAAGCAGTGAACCTGAATGTGCAAGATATTTCATATCAGCAATTTATTTTGTATTTTTTTTTCACCTTTATTTAACCAGGTAGGCAAGTTGAGAACAAGTTCTCATTTACAATTGCGACCTGGCTAGTGTTCTTTCAACTGAACGAGTTGTAGGCTCTCTATTAGACCCTCATAGTCAGTATGCTTTTGAATTAAAAGTGAAAGAAGGTTTCTGATTTGGCAGTGTTGTGTCATCGTCGGAGAAGGAGAGTGAGATTCAAATGAACACCAATGTCCAAAGTAGAACCGGACGACGCCCCCGCCCACTTACTGGAAGACCTTTCCACTTTCCTCTGAACAGGCCTCACAGTATGCGTCAAGACGTAGACGCCGGCATCAAAGAGTAAGAGAAATGAGACGGTGGCGATTTTGAGAAGCCGCACGCTTTTGCAAAATATACTATTTTGCCTCACAGGAACGGACCTCTGACGCCCACCGCTAGGACGATGTGTGGTGTGCACTGTCCCCCCACACACGGAAACACAGGTTTCTCAGTATCCGAGAGTGAGCTGGTCTCGGCTCTGTGTCTGTCTGGGCCTATATGCATCATAAGGTCAAGAACACTGTCCCGAGCCACAGCAGCCGTAGCGACAGTGGTGCCACGACGACGACCGGGCAATGATTAACACAGGGCCAGAGCTGGCCTCGTTTTAGTCTGCCCACAGGAATCTTTATTAATGATTCAAAACAAATGATTGTGTCCCCAAGGCTGGTGAGAGGACCCTGTATCGGCTTGTTGATCCCCCTTCACTTTTATCGAATTATAAAACAAATTAGTCACAGAACAATCAACTAGCATCAGTTTCAGGGCCTTGGAAATGACTTTTCTGTCACTGGTTGCAGGGCCAGTGCTCATCACATGACTGAATAATTAGAACTCTAATTTCTGCCTCGTGGATTGCAACACATCAACAATTAATAGCTAGAGAGACAGGGTTGTGTGTTTCGGAAAGCAACACTGAAGATGGCTTTGTCCACACTTTGTTGTTAAGCTACACAGTGAGGGGGAGGCTAAAGATGTTGCAAAGGATGCCATATACTCTGCTGTGGAGGATATGCGAAAGGACAAAACTATGGTTGGTGCAGGAGAACTCTTAAGAGGGTTAAGTGAATGTGGGCAGGTGATACAAATGTTTACTATGCCCAGTACACAGAAAGGCTACTGAGCAAACCATTCCATAGGCCTGGGTGGGAGCATTGGATAAGGAATGCAAACTTGTCAATGCAGTTTTATCTACATATTTTCCTCTGCACATTTAATCTGCAGTCAAAGGATGCATCATCCACCACTGTACAAAACATTTGACAAGGGGATGGTTGAGGTTGTGTTTGTGTGTACAAGAGAATACAGTATCGGTTGAAAATGTTTCATCGGAGTATGTGGGTGGGTATTAACAACCTGATCTTAGCAGGAGGCAAATTTCACCAAAGCACTCGGTTCCTTTTTTGTTGCATTATCTGAACAAAGGATTCAGGAAAACCTACACAGATCGGATAATGACAAGCATAAAAATAAAACACAATCACATTTTTCAAGAAATCAAAACATATGTTGGGCCTGAAATAAGGTGATTTGAATTATAAAAAGTTCAAGGTATCAGTCAACATGCATTTTAAATTGTGTTTGTTATGGTGCCGAGAAGCATGCAAACAATTCAATATTTTTTACAGAAATGTCATTTTGCCAAACCGTGACAGAATCGACATGACAGACTTTGGTTATTTATCTCTGTGGAAAGACAGACTCCCCATACAACCGAACAGTGCTGATTGTGAGGACCAGAAACAATGCAAGCTTTTATCGTTAAGCCAAGGAATCTGGATCAACAGTATGCAAAGCATATGCCAAAATATTTTTTTCAACATGCTGGGGCAACATATCCCCTTTTTAAAGGAGTCTCAGATCATGGCAAAATGTGCTGTAACTGCAGTTGCATACAAGCACGCATCCAGGGTGGTATGTCTGTAATTGTCAGGCCTTTTTACATTTTTGACACTGAGCCCTGGAATGTGTAAACAATCCCTATTAAGACAAAGACCTTTTACCAAAACTGGTTGCAGCATGTCATCAAAACGTCTCAGATTCATTGTTACCTTTGTTCTCTATTAGCAATCATAACAGACCTATTTCAGAGGAGGTGGAATCCCCAAAGAGCCACACATCAAAAAACGAGACAGGCCTCTTATTTACTGGCGACAGTCTAATAAATGCATTTGCTGGCAGCTAAACAGGTATTTACTCTGCTCCCTACCACAGGTATAATTTCACTGTTTGCTGAGCTGTTATTTCTACAGTGCTAATTATCGAGGGTGGTAAAGACGATTAATGGTTTTACCCTAGATATCAGTCTCAGCACACCGAGACACAAACCAACTCTAAACTCTCCAAGTACTTGGCTGTATGAATTGTAATAATGTAGAGATCTTCGTAGGAGGTATTTTGAACAAGCCCCAGACTCTGTTAGCTACACCCTAACCATTTAGATTCCACATCTTTTTTTCTTCTTCAAAAACAAGCTACAACTGCAAGAAGCTTGAGTGAATCATTTCAAGCGTCAGTGTTGTTGAGTGTCATTGAGCCTTCATCGTGTGTTCTTGAGGAGAAGTTCCACCTCAGTAGCAAAGAGGAAACCTCTATGATGTACTGTACTGCCTAATTGGTCTCTTAAGGTCAGGACATGAACTGAAGAGGTTGTTTCCTCTCGCCCACCTATTATGTACGTTAGTATCTATTACTATGTTCTTCCAACCCTATATCCCTTACCACAACTTCTGTTCAACGGCTGTGAGGACCTCATCTGAAAGAGCACTATGAGTTGCACACCCTACTCCTGTCTTCTGTACTGTATGTTAAGAGCAGCAGCCAACGATCAGCTGAGCCTGCAAAGCCTCCGCTCCCTCAGAATCTTCTCCCGTATGCTGACAAATGAGGTGGCAATTACTGGCGATGTGAGGTAAAAGTGCCACCAAGATGGGTAGGGTGGAGAGGAGAGGGAGAGATCCCCTGGGTATGTTTCTTACCGTTCTCAAACAGTAGGTTGATTTCCTGCTATTACAGAGCAGTCAATAACAAAGACGTGCACTACTTTCACTTTGGTGCACTGACAAATGTAACCCGACTTTTGATAACCTCAAAAACATTTATAGGCAAAGTCAGGCAGTTAAATGTCTTGGTATTTCTTCTGCTTTTATTCTTGATAATTGATCGCCTTATGGTCATTATTACATGTCATAGGACTTTGCAAAAGGGTATGTGAACATGAAACAGTTATGGCACAATGATAGGCTTCTTCTGAGCATGACTATTGGATCTGTGTCCTGTTAGGTATCTGGACTGTTAGCACTGTGCTCGCCATCTGACTTGTGTCGTTCCTGTCAAATAAGGTTAAGTAACAGATTTGGGTAAAAGATCAAGGAGTGTGTGTGTGTGTGTGTGTGTGTGTGTGTGTGTGTGTGTGTGTGTGTGTGTGTGTGTGTGTGTGTGTGTGTGTGTGTGTGTGTGTGTGTGTGTGTGTGTGTGTGTGTGTGTGTGTGTGTGTGTGTGTGTGTGTGTGTGTGTGTGTGTGTGTGTGTGTGTGTGTGCCACTTTCACAACGGCTAGCTAAGTGTTAAGACTGGTTTTAGTAAGCAGAAAGTGAGACTGAGAGGGCTAACAGCAGCGCTCAACGTTCAACGTTCAGTCTTTCATCTTAAACAGGACTTACAAGAAGTGACACGGTCGCTCAAACAGGAAAAGGGCTGTGACATTGTTCTGTGAAATAGTGACCAGATTAACCACAACAGCTCCTCAAACAGTGAGAGATTTGACAAGATACAATCACCTCTATTAAAACCATAACCTGGTTTCCTCCAGCTTGTGCCACTTTGACATCTTAAAAAATGCATGAGCACTACTAATGGCAGGACTACCACACTTTCAGCTTACAGGACTATCACACGCTCAGCATACAGGACTATCACACTCTCAGCATACAGGACTATCACACTCTCAGCATACAGGACTATCACACTCTCAGCATACAGGACTATCACACTCTCAGCACACTCAGCATACAGGACTATCACACTCTCTGCATACAGGACTACCACACTCTCAGCATACAGGACTATCACACTCTCAGCATACAGGACTATCACACTCTCAGCACTCAGCATACAGGACTATCACACTCTCAGCACTCAGCATACAGGACTATCACACTCTCAGCACTCAGCATACAGGACTATCACACTCTCAGCATACAGGACTATCAGACTCTCAGCATACAGGACTATCACACTCTCACCATACAGGACTATCACACTCTCAGCATACAGGACTATCATACTCTCACCATACAGGACTAATACACTCTCAGCATACAGGACTATCATACTCTCACCATACAGGACTATCACACTCCCAGCATACAGGACTATCAGACTCTCAGCGTACAGGACTATCAGAGTCTCAGCATACAGGACTATCACACTCTCAGCATACAGGACTATCACACTCTCAGCATACAGGACTATCACACTCCCAGCATACAGGACTATCAGACTCTCAGCGTACAGGACTATCACACTCTCAGAATACAGGACTATCACACTCTCAGTATACAGGACTATCAGAGTCTCAGCGTACAGGACTATAACACAGTCAGCAGTGGAAAGCAAAATGTTTACGCTCTAGTTTAGTCTAATCAACTTCTTCTATAACATATTGCATAGGTTTAGTAGGCTAGTTAGAAATATTAGACATACAAAGTTTTGCTCCTTTAAAATAATACTTACATCCTAACTATAAGATTACTTAAAATGTAACTATGGTAAATTCCCCATATCATGCTGATTTTACTTGATGTACCTGTGGAATAATTGTTTTAATAAATACATGTTTTCCAATTAGCATTATTTTACTAATATTAGCTGATATAAAGACACGATAACATTTTTCAGGGCTGAGACAATAGACAGCTTGATTACCTATTGGTGATCAGTGAATCAGATCAGATTCATCTTTGTCAGCAGCAATGCTAGTGATTATGGCTTGTCAAGAATCCAAGCCGTACTGAGATATGTGAAAGAGACTGTCTGTCGTGAACCTGAACAAAACCACAACACACCTATGCCCGCACAATCTCACAATGGCACACTACAACTTCCCATAACTGCCCGTACACACACACTCACCTGGATCTTAATGGAAACACCTGATCAGCACAATTACAAAAACCTCAATTAGACAAAAACTCAAGGCCATCATTACTACTTTTACCCAATATGCTCACTATCAGCTGCAATACATGTTGTCAACTCAACCATTGCAAAAGGGGATATTCAATATGTTCGCAATCCACTTGATTTCTTAATGTATTATTTGAGTTCCATTAGGCTACAAGGCATTTGATTATGAAGCTATTATAAAGCCATTCTCAATAAAGTGCAGCGTTAGATATATAAGTAGTACGGTATAATAACTATGTTCTCTGACTATTAAAGCTCACCTATTGTTTGAATCCTGGAAAATATAAAGTTATCTGGATAACTATCTTAAACTATATGGATTAATTGGAATGTGTGAGTTCTGTCTTAAAATAAGCATAGACACAAGTTTGAACGATTATCACTTGACTTCATAAAACACCCATTGGCAAAAAAAAGGGGGGGGGCAATCATGGCCTGTTGGTACAGGGTAACAGACTACTTAGCCTACTTGTCATTAACACGCGATGCATACTGTCACGTTCAGAATGTATATAATTAATCTAACAGCATGTCAAACAATTGGCGCGACAAAAAAAGATATATTTTGTCACAGACACGGTTATCTATGCCTATATACAGTTGTATAACAATAAAGGTGACTAATGTTTTTCTATTGTGGTTATTCCAAGACATCACTCAAAACAAATACTGGTCATGTAATGCATTTTTCTAGCCAAGTCTGCAGGTAGCCTATAGGCTACATCACGGAACTGAAAAGATAAGGAAGCACAGAGTTGGTGCGTTCCCTCAAGATGCGCAATATACATGAATCGGTTTAACCTCATTCATGGGTGCCTATTAAGTCTGGAATATGCCTAGTTATTATTTACAACTTAACTAAACGCGACACAAAAGTATAGACATGTACATATTATAGCCTATTCTAGTATTACATATCTAGCCTATCATAAATCATGCACTCAGAACGTAGAGATTGTCTTCTCTAAATAGAAGACATAAATGTGCCTATATTCAGATGCATTTTGGCCTTTAGTCGGTTATCGAGAAGGGCCTGAAAACTGTTGGTCAACTGACTTAAATGCTTACTGTCAAAGTCTACTTCCGTTCATTCAAGGATCACACCTAACGTTGCATTTTTAAAATAGGTGGACATTCCAGTCTGACGGTAGCCTACAAAATAGCAAATAGCAAAAATAAGCAGGTTCTGTTGAATTGAAAGAGAGAAAAAATTAATTCAGGAGAAAATGTCACAATACCTTCAAAGTTAGCAGTTACGGTGAAGCCTCTTGTTTTCCATCAAAAGTTCAGAATTCTAATAGAGTCTGCTCCACCTTGACGGATCCAAAACTGCTCAGGAAATTCCTACGGTTGAGAGGGACACACGAGCCGTCAAAACTGCACTCGCAAAGACTGCGCAAAGCTGAACTTCGGAGAGCCAGGATTGAGCGCAAATGCGAGCAACGTGTGCTGCGCGAGTGTGCTAGATTTGAGTCTCGGCATGAGAGGAGGGTTTCTTTGAAAGGGTGGCAGGTAAACGAACCGCCCCTCCCCGTTTCTGATGCTCAAATCGATGATTTGCCAGCTGTGGCGCAGCTTGTCTCGTGCCCCACTTTGGTTTTTACAACGCTCTTCTCCTGGTGCGCTCTCCAGGGTCTCCAGGGAGCTCGACGCGGGAGTAGCAGATAGGAGCCGACTGCCAGGAGAGCGTTCACACTCATTCATTTTCATATCTATACGCCACATGTTTGGGTGTCAAGAAAAACGACTGATAATATAAAACATTGCATGTTCATAAGATACATTTGTTTGAGGGTGCGCATAGCCTATTTTCTTTAACAATGGTGCACGGCAAACGGATCATTATATTGTCCAAACTCTCAAATTGTTCCTGCCGGATAATTTGAAACTATAGAGGCTTCATAGGCAGTGGTTTGTAGTGTTGGTATCCAACCTGGTCTCAGAGCACAACATCAAGTATCAAATCAATTACAGCACCGGTTATCATAGCCTAACATTTCATCCATGGTTAACCAAACACGCGATAAAATAACCACTTCATTGTTTCATTTCCATCAATGTCTGTTGAAAAGATAATAAAAACTGCTATACGAGACAAACTTGTTGAAAGGCTTTTGCATTGCAAAGATAACACACACACACACACACACACACATTTAAAAATAACAGTAATTACATTTGCAACGAATATAATGTAAAAAAATAACAATAATAAAATATAAATAATATAGCCTACTTTCTATGTAAGAAAAATGCCTTTGGTATTCTATACCTACCATTTAAATCACTTAAGGTAACAAGCTGTTGCTTCAGCCATAGTTAATACAGTAGCCGAAAATTGCGCATTGATGGCTGCTGTATGGCACAATCGAATTGAAAATCGTCTTGTGGTCGATAGAGTGCCACCTATAAGGCTTTATTAGTCCAAAGCTAATAAAATACTGAATTAGATTTTCTATCTAATTTTACTCTATTAGGTTATTGGATTATGCCTGTTTGAAAATGTGTTAACAATTTAACAAAATGCGGTTGGAGGGATAGGTGTTGAGAAAAAAAAGAACATTTACGTGTATTTAATTTGCTAAAAGTTAATTGCAGTCTATATGAGAGGTTTTCTCAAATTTATAGTAAAACAATTTAGATGAGTTTAGCTAAATCCTATAGTTTCACATGTATAAATATAGTAAGGGGTGGGTTGAAAATATAAATGCAGTGAGTTGAAAACATTTTGCCAATGTGAAAACGTGCGTAATACTTTGTAAAGCATAGGTAAATACATGTAGGTAACTTTGGTATGTTTCATAATGTGACTTAAAAATGAGTGATCGAAAGACTAGTCAATGATGGCCATGCACTGCAAAAGGGAATGCATTTGTAAACATTCATAGGAACAGAGTGGTTGTATAACATGACCAAACTATGTAGCCTATGGGCAAGAAGACGTGGTCATTTCATTGTATAATTGCTTTTTCCTCAGAATCTGTTATCTAATACATTTTTGGAGTAAGGCTAATGGTACTTCTAGGATGATGTAATGAGGACTGTTTTTTAATCCTATATGATAGTCCTATATAGTCCTATATGATAGTTACAGAATGTTCTCTCTCTCTCGTGTGTGTGTGTGCGTGCGTGCGTGCGTGTAGAATACATTGTCTGGACTAAGTGATTGACAATTTGATCTTTGATTTATTATTTTAACGTGCACACAGAGCTACCAGTGGCTGCAGCTCAACATAAAGAACTAAACCAAAATCACAGAAGGAGTTGTATCATAACAATTACTTTACTGGTAGGCCTACTACTTTGTAACAATTAAGATTGAGTGTAATGTTAACTATTTCAACTGGTTGCAGGATATATATGGATGCAGGTTTATTGTAAGGCACAGGAAGAAATACTTCTCAGAAAGGTGTTTTTGTTGTGGGTTTGTAAATCCACAAAAGCCATTTTGGTTTCATGATGAGTTATATCTGAAACCTACATTTAAAACATCAGTTTCTCCATATGATTCACGATTGCAAGCATATTTACTGCACTCTCATGGGAGAATGAAGTGGGTTCCAAAGTTACAGTTAAAGGGATTCGGAGTTTACGTTTATTACTGTTATTTTATGTTTAAGTTTGTAATTTGCCTCAGTAGAATTTTAAGATATGGATAACAAACAATGTAAGTATTTACTCAAATGTAGGCTATCCTCAACTTGATTAGTTGCTGAAGCACTGATATGTTTTTCCCACTTTGGCCACAAGGGGGACTACTAAGACGTTGGCATCAGACAGATGACAGAACTCAAGAGGACGAAGCAGAAAAGTGATGACCTTTTCTCCCCATAATCCTGATTTCTCACTGATCAGTTTGGGGACATTTTATACAATTATTTTGCTTTTCATCTCATTAACAAAAACCACACATTAACTTTACAAAACTGCTAAATGTAATGGTAATATGTTTGAAACTGTAATAACTATCTCTATAGAGACATTATACTTTGATAGTTGTGAGTATTGGAGAAGTATTACGTATATTCCAAATAGCAATGATAATGCATATCATCAACTATTCTGCACTGAGCTATAGTAACATGGAGACCTCTCTTGCTGGGAATATGGTTAAAAATAACAGAGATGTGAGAAGGGAAGTTAACACAAATCATGATCAAGCAACACCATGGGCTTGGTCCATGAAACATTTAATTGTCTTTTCTGAAGACAGTAAACAGTACTTTTAAGATTACAAGGGTTCAACACTCCAGAATTAATGTTTCCAACCAACTTAATAGCAAGACATCATTGCATTTCCACCAAGTGGGTCTATTTTAATTACAGACTATTTTCTACTGAATGTAATTTGTCTAAAAAAATATGCCTTGAGCCACGAGTCAGACGTCTCGTCTAAATCTGGAATGTGTTTTATTGTTTTGATTTTGCGGTTACTGTTTACTGCTCGCTTGAGTTACTCTCTTTCATAATTAACTTCTCATCACCTTTTATGCTTAACATGAATTCCTGAGGAATCCAAACTAGCACTTGTCATCTACTTGTGTTTTCCAGCATTTCATGTTGTTTACTGATAACTTCACTATTTCACAGGGCGAACTCTTTTTCACCCCTTACAAATCAAAGAGGGAATGTGAACTCAATCCCCCAATACCCTCCCTCCTTTGTAGCCTCTACCTTTCCCCAATTCTGTATGTGGCAATGGGACCATAATGTCTAACTGGATGTGTTTTGCTGTGTTAAACATGCTCACAGCCCAGATGATGCTATTCATCCTCATTCATCTGCTCCCTCAAGATGCTGCTGTGCTCAGTCAGGGAGGACTCTGAAGAGGAGAACCAAGCAGAACAGTAAGCTGACCCACAGAGGCCCTATCCAAACTGCACATGCCTAATATGCCTACGGCACTAATGGTGTGTCAGTCAGTCAGGTTCGCAGTCCTAGGTTCTCAGTAAAAGTATTTATCACGTCTGTTTACCCACTGGTTGTTAATGGCTGCTAAATGTCAGTAAAGTGTATCAAATACAATTTATTGTCCATTAGTTACAGCGAACAACAGAAATGTGTCTTCCGCTCTGCTCTCCCCCCAACCCCCTAGACATCACGTATACAGGTGAGATGAGCACAGCGTCAAGCTGCAGTGCAGAGCATGTTGTGGGGTTGAGGGCCTGGCTCAAGGGATCAACGATAGGGGAATGTCTTGAGGAGGTGAACCCAGCAGCCCTTCAGTTGCCAGATCAATTCCGACCGTTTTTTTTCCAGCGCCTGGACCGGGTTTCATACCTGCCACCTTTAGGCCACAGGTCCAACTCTGTAGCCGTTGGCTAACTACCGCCCCGAGTGTATGGCTACACACTCAGTCAGAGAGGTGTTGTAATAACAGCACATTCAACAGTGCATCTCGTTCCCATGTCATTCAAATTAGTCATGTGAGACCATCCTTCCAAACCTCTTCTAGTTGAAGCCTGGGCTTCCGAGGCTAGATCCATACTTACTGTCACCTTTATGCTTCCTGTAAGTGAAAAACAAGACAAAACAATGATCTTTCAGTTGTTGCAATGCCATTTACATGTCAATACTCACTTGCTCAGTTATTGGTAGGCTACAAGCTGAGTTTACAGTATGCTGAAACATGCCATAGACAATGACAGTAAGTTCCGTTAATTAACTCTCCTCGTAGTTGAACTTTATCTAACCTGCGGCCCTTCACCCCGAGCTGCCTGGTCTGACATGTCTGCCAATACAAAACATTTGGAGTCCCCACAATGCCCCTGTCTGTGTGTTTGACATGCATCTCAGCACGGCGCTCCAGTCACAGCAAGACATCATATCTTCCAGGAGAGTCTATTAGCCGTGCTTAATTAAACTAATGTAATTAGACAGATCCAAACTCACACGACTGAATCGTTGATAAGGAAGCGGCCATGAGAGGAGTAGTGTTGCCACATCCCCTGGCTAGGCATTATTAATGGTAGTCCTACCTATTCTACAGTAATACGCTCCTCGCTGAGCTTGAGAGCTTGTGTGTTGATAATGTGTCTATTTGTGAATTAAATGCTTGGGATGTAGCCTACTGTATCTGAAGTTTTTCAGATTTTGTAAAACTAAAAATAAGGATTGATGGAACAAGTCATGTTCATATTGTTAACAAGAAAGCTTGCGACTGGCAAATTACATTCATTTTGTCAAACATATGTTGGGTGGGCCCAAAGAATGCTGACAATCAATGACTGATGAACACCAAAGGAGATTTTCTCTCTGTCATGATTTTGATTTGTTTGGAGTCATTGAGAGTGAATGAGTCATTGAGTGTGAGTGAGTCATTGAGTGTGAATGAGTCATTTAGTGTGAGTGAGTCATTGAGTGTGAGTGAGTCATTGAGAGTGAGTGAGTCATTGAGTGTGAGTGAGTCATTGAGTGTGAGTGAGTCATTGAAAGGGTGAGTTAGTCATTGAGTGTGAGTGAGTCCTTGAGAGTGTGTGAGCCATTGAGTGTGAGTGAGTCATATTCTGTGAGTGAGTTACTGATATTGTAAGTGAGTCATTGAGAGTGTGAGTGAGTCATTGATATTGTGAGTGAGTCATTGAGAGTGTGTGAGCCATTGAGTGTGAGTGAGTCAATGAGTGTGTGAGTGAGTCACTGAGTGTGTGAGTGAGTCATATTTTGTGAGTGAGTTACTGAGATTGTAAGTGAGTCATTGAGAGTGTGAGTGAGTCATTGATATTGTGAGTCATTGAGAGTGTGAGTGAGTCATTGAGAGTGTGAGTGAGTCATTGAGTGTAGGGTACTTTAAGCCTATGGCCAGGAGTTTTGCTTGACCATGTGACCTAATTTCCCTTGCTATTGAGGGGAAATGAGTCATCACTCAATTCAACTGACTCCCAATTACCAACACATACTGGACTGTGTTACTTACTGTAAAGAATAAAGATTTACAGTACAGTAGTAGTAGCAGTACAGTAGCAGTACAGTACAGTGCAGTTGCATACAGTGTATTGAGAATGCCAGAAGTATCTCTGCAAATTAACAGAGTTCCAAAAAGTAACAGGGGAGCACATTGAGTTACAATTTGAACTTTCTCTGCTCCTGCATCTCAGGATATGGTTGTTGAAGTCGTTTAACAATGAACTCATTACTAAAGGGCCAGCTAAACTCAAGATATCCAGGGCATTGGATTTTTTTCTGAACAATAGTCTTCCTATCCTATCTCAGAACAAAATGAGGACCTTGACTTCTGCCAGGGCATGAAGTAATATGCCCTCGTACGTTATTGGGTGACTCGCTATTCAAAGTAATGAGGTCGCCAATATGTCTTCCAATAGTTTACTCATGCAATTACCAAGAGTTACTTTCATACATGTCATTGTTTTTATTTTGTCAATATGTGAGACAGTAAGAGCGTCAATTAAGTGAAGTCACATCTGACTAAATATAAAGTAGCCTGCACTCCAGATGACATGGATTGTATCACATCGCTCAAATTGTTTGAGAGAGAAGAGTAAGACGTCTGTGTGGGTAGAGATGTGAGGAGAGTGGAACGTACTGAGAGATATATTTACACTATTTGGTTATGTTGAGGAGCCACGTCAAGTTATTCCACATAATAATATAGGAGTGGAATGCATGATGTAACCATGGCAATGTCTGTAAGCATCAGGGCACACCTGAAGCCAATCAGAGGTGGGATGTTGTGATGGGGGGGGGTGAACGTGTCGCAAGTGTCAGCTTCATTAAAGTCATCAAAACACTTCAGCCTAGCATTTAAGGCCTGATTCAATTAACATTTGTCCTAGAAGATAAATAATTGAGAGAATAAAAGGTATCCGTGTTAATCAATTCTTACTTTCCATACTTTCTTTGCTTTATCTTTGCTTCCATACTTTGCCCATTGCAATGATGCAACTGTCAGCAGTGTAAAACACCTGTGTAAAACCTTTAAATGTCGCTGCATGTTCACGTAAGGCTTGTGCGATATAAATACCATGTGGCAGGTCATTTCTTCGCTTCCATACTTTGCCTTATTATACGTTATGCCAGACTGTTGTAATCTACAATCATACAGAACATGAAACATGAAATGCCAAAGTAGTATTAAATGATCCATAACATAGTATTTACAGAGCCTTCAGAAAGTATTTACACCCCTTGACTTTTTCCCTCATTTTGTTGTGTTACAGCCTGAATTTAAAATGTATTCAATTTGGATTTTTGGGTCACTGGCCTACAGACAACAAAAGCTGAAATGTCTAGAGTCAATGATTATTCAACCCCTTTGTTATGGCAAGCCTAAATAAGTTCAGGAGTAAAAGATTGCTTTATAAGCCACGTAATAAGTTGCATGGACTAACTAGTATGCAATAATAATGTTTACCCTAATTGTTTGAATGACTACCTCAAAAAATACAAAAGGCAGACATTGGATATCCATTTGAGCATGGTGAAGTTATTAATTACACTTTGGATGGTCTATCAATACTCCCAGTCACTACAAAGATACAGGCGTCTGTAACGGTTTTCTAGGTGTGAAGGAGAGTCGGACCAAAATGCAGCGTGTAGATTGCGATCCATGTTTAATGAACGTAACAAGCATCTGAATACAAAAACTACAAAACAATAAACGTAATGAAAACCGAATCAGCCTAATACTGGTGCACATACACACAGAACAAGGAACAAAGACACTAAGGACAATCACCCAAGGAACAAAGACACTAAGGACAATCACCCACAAAACAACCAAAGAATATGGCTGCCTAAATATGGTTCCCAATCAGAGACAACGATAAACACCTGCCTCTGATTGAGAACCACTTCAGACAGCCATAGACCTGACTAGAAAACCCCACTAAGCTACAATCCCAATACATACACACCACATACAAAAACCCATGCCACACCCTGGCCTGACCAAATAAATGAAGATAAACACAAAATACTTTGACCAGGGCGTGACAGAAACCCCCGCCCCCTTAAGGTGTGGACTCCCGAACGCACCTCAAATCACTAGGGAGGGTCCGGGTGGGCGTCTGCCCATGGTGGCGGCTCCGGCGCAGGACTTGGACCCCACTCACTCAATGTCTTAGTCCCCTCTCCTCGCGTCCTTGGATAGTCCACCCTCGCCGCCAACCATGGCCTAGTATTCCTCACCCAGAACCCCACTTGACTGAGGAGCAGATCGGGACTGAGGGGCAGCTCAGGACTGAGGCAGCTCGGGACTGAGGGGAAGCTCGGGAGTGAAAGGAAGCTCGGGAGTGAGAGGAAGCTCGGGAGTGAGAGGAAGCTCGGGAGTGAGAGGAAGCTCAGGCAGGTTGATGGATCTACCAGATCCTGGCTGACTGGCAGATCCCGGCTGACTGGCGGATCTGGCAGATCCTGGCTGACTGGCGGATCCTGGCTGACTGGCGGATCCTGGCTGACGGGCGGATCCTGGCTGATGGGCGGATCCTGGCTGACGGGCGGATCCTGGCCGACGGGCGGATCCTGGCCGACGGGCGGATCCTGGCCGACGGGCGGATCCTGGCCGACGGGCAGTTCTGGCAGATCCCGGCTGACTGGCGGATCTGGAAGAGTCTGGTTGACTGGCGGATCTGGAAGAGTCTGGTTGACTGGCGGATCTGGAAGAGCCTGGCAGACTGGCAGATCAGGAAGAGTCTGGTTGACTGGCAGATCTGGAAGAGTCTGGCTGACTGGCAGATCTGGAAGAGTCTGGCTGACTGGCGGATCTGGAAGAGTCTGGCAGATCTAGAAGAGTCTGGCTGACTGGTGGATCCTGGCTGACTGGCAGATCTGGCTGCTCCATGCTGACTGGCTGCTCTGGCTGCTCTGGCTGCTCCATGTAGGCTGACAGCTCTGGCGGCTTCTTACAGACTGGCAGCTCTGGCGGCTCCGTGCAGACTGGCAGCTCCTTACAGACTGACAGCTCCTTGCAGATTGGCAGCTCCTTGCAGACTGGCAGCTCCTTGCAGACTGGCAGCTCTGGCTGCTTCATGCAGACTGGCAGCTCTGGCTGCTCCATGCAGACTGACGCTCCTTGCAGACTGACAGCTCCTTGCAGACTGGCAGCTCCGTGCAGACTGGCAGCTCCTGGCAGACTGGCAGCTCCTTGCAGACTGACAGCTCTGGCTGCTCCATGTAGACTGACAGCTCCTTGCAGACTGGCAGCTCCTTGCAGACTGACAGCTCTGGCTGCTCCATGTAGACTGACAGCTCTGGCTGCTCCATGCAGACTGACAGCTCCTTGCAGACTGACAGCTCTGGCTGCTCCATGCAGACTGACAGCTCTGGCTGCTCCATGCAGGCTGGCAGCTCTGGCTGCTCCATGCAGGCTGGCAGCTCTGGCTGCTCCATGCAGGCTGGCAGCTCTGGCTGCGCTGAACAGGCAGGAGACTCCGGCAGCGCAGGAGAGGAGGAAGGCTCTGGCTGCGCTGAACAGGCGGGAGACTCTGGCAGCGCTGTAGAGGAGGAAGGCTCTGGCTGCGCTGAACAGGCGGGAGACTCTGGCAGCACAGGAGAGGAGAATGGCTCCGACAGCGCTGGAGAGGCGAGGCGCACTGTAGGCCTGATGTGTGGTGATGGTACTGGTGGTACTGGACCGAGGACACGCACAGGAAGCCTGGTGCAGGAGCTGCCACCGGAGGGCTGGGGTGTGGAGGTGGTACTGAATAGACCGGACCGTGCAGGCGCACTGGAGCTCTTGAGCACCGAGCCTGCCCAACCTTACCTGGCTCGCCTGCCCGGTCTCTCTAGCACCCCGGTAAGCACAGGGAGTTTGCGCAGGTCTCCTACCTGGCGTAGCCCTACTCCCTCTGAGCCTCCCCCCAATACATTTTTGGGGCTGACTCTCGGGCTTCCGTCCGCGCCACCGTGCTTGCTTCACCAACCTCATTCTCCTGTAACCTTCCACGCACTGCTCCATCGAATCCCAGGCGGGCTCCGACACTCTCCCTGGGTCGACCGCCCACCTGTCTATCTCCTCCCAAGAAGTATAGTCCATACTGTACTCCTCTTTGGGCTGGTCCTGTTGCCTCTTGTCCTGCTGCACCTTTGGGCGGCTACACTCCCCTGGTTTAGCCCAGGGTCCTCTCCCGTCGAGGATTTCCTCCCATGTCCAGAAATCCTTCTTACGCATCTCCTCTTTGGGCTGCTCCTGCCTGTTGACACGCTGCTTGGTCCGTTTGTGGTGGGTCGGACCAAAATGCAGCGTGTAGATTGCGATCCATGTTTAATGAACAAACGTAACACGAATCTAAATACAAAAACTACAAAACAATAAACGTAATGAAAACCGAAACAGCCTAATACTGGTGCACATACACACAGAACAAGGAACAAAGACACTAAGGACAATCACCCACGAAACAACCAAAAAATATGGCTGCCTAAATATGGTTCCCAATCAGAGACAACGATAAACACCTGCCTCTGATTGAGAACCACTTCAGACAGCCATAGACCTAACTAGAACACCCCACTAAGCTACAATCCCAATACATACACACCACATACAAAAACCCATGCCACACCCTGGCCTGACCAAATAAATGAAGATAAACACAAAATACTTTGACCAGGGCGTGACAGCGTCCTTCTTAATTCAGTTGCCGGAAAGGATAAAACCGCTTAGGGATTTCACCATGAGGCTAATGGTGATTTTAAAACAGTTACAGAGTTGAATGGCTGTGATAAGAGAAAACTGAGAATGGATCAACAATATTGTAGTTACTCCACAATGCTAACTTAATTGAAAGAGCGAAAAGAAGGTAGCCTGTACAAAATACAAATATTCCAAAACATGCATCCTGTTTGCAACAAGGTACTAAAGTAATACTGCAAGAAATGTGGAAAAGCAGTATTACTTTTTGTCCCGAACACAAATCCAATAAAACACATTAGTGAATACCACTCTACATATTCCCAAGCATAGTGGTGGCTGCATCATGTTATGGATATTCTTGCAATCATTAAGGACTGTGGAGTTTTTCAGGATAAAAAATAAATTGAATTGTGCTAAGCATAAGCAAAATCATCCACTGGTTCAGAAGAAAGGTCTTTTGTTTCTGGACATTTTGAGCCTGTAATCGAACCCACAAATTCTGATACTCCAGATACTCAAGTAGTCTTAAGAAGGAGTTTTGTTGCTTCTTTAATCAGGACAACAGTTTTCAGCTGTGCTAACATAATTTCAAAAGGGGTTTCTAATGATCAATTAGCCTTTTAAAATGATAAACTTCGATTAGCTATCACAATGTGACATTGGAACACAGGAGTGATGGTTGCTGATAATGGGCCTCTGTACGCCTATGTAGATATTCCATACATAATCTGCCATTTCCAGCTACAATAGTAATTTACAACATTAACAATGTCTACACTGTATTTCTGATCAATTTGATATTATTTTAATGGATAAAAAATGTGCTTTTATTTAAAAAACAAGGACATTTCTAAGTGACCCCAAACTTTTGAATGGTAGTGCATCAAGAAGATATTTCTGCATTTCATCTTCAATACATTCACAAAAAGTGATTGTGGGGTATTGTGTTTAGCTGGGTCAGAGAAAAAACAACAATTTTAATCCATTTTCAAAGCACTGTATATCACATATGCGTTAAGTCAACATGCAAAGATGAAGGTTTTACACAGCAGTATCAAGCTGATCGTATTGTTACATCATTGCACTGGGTCCTGCTGAGTCCTTCAGTCCCACCATCTCCACATTAACACTATCCTGTTCTGGTTTACCCATACAGTAACCCTTCATCCCTCTATGCTCCAAGTTGCTTCTGACAGCAGCTTAGCCTCCCTCCTCCCTCCTATTAAACCCAAACAGGGGGTGTGGAGGGCCTCAGGGCATCAGCACGCCCCTCCCCCCGCTCCTGGTTGCCCCCGGTGACGGCGACAGAAGTCTGTAATTGCCACCTCGTCAGACGACTTCATTAAGGCCAGTATTGTCTGTGCAGCTGAACTGCAGAGGATGGAGGGAGACAGTGACAAGAGGAGAGAGCGAGAGGACCCACAATGCAATTACTGCAATGCTGTGACAGGTGGGGCCCACATCCACCATGTCTATTGGGCCATCGCGCATGCTGGGGAGTACCGGTGTAGACGCGTCATTTTTCACCCCCCTGTCATTAGCTGGTAATGATTGGATTATTTTGCAGATGAATCGCGGTATACGTCTTACTCACAAACACTTCCTAGAGATATTAATCAAAACCATCAAGGCAAAGCAGTCGGAGAGAATTAAAATAACAACATGTCTAAATAAAAAACGACAGTAATCCCTCAATGTGTTTGTAACTCCTTGGATATATTCGTGTTGAAGTGGCGCAGTCTCGGTTGAATTATTTTGTTACTTGTGACAGTTCTTATGAAATGTTATATGTCTCCAAGTAATTATCTATAAGAATATTAAGTCTCACAAAGGAGAAAGCCGTTGCTACTGCAATAGGCAGACAACGAAGAAAACTCAATGCTGATAACTACCTTTGATTCAGTGAGTGCATTTAGATTCAGAAATAACAAGTGATTTTCATTGTACTTGGTAATGTGACTTTAACTGTCAACTAAGCCAGTTGCACTATAATCTGAACCAGGCCTCACTAATGACATTGGGTGCATTATACACTTCAATACCAAAATGGCAATTATTCTAGAGTTAAGTATGGGTCCATTTTAAGCCATCATTGACTGGAACCCTATGAGAGAGGGATGTGATGTGAAGGCAGGTGAACTCCCTCTCTCCAGCAGGCCAGCTCCACACATTCCCTTCATCCTTTCAAATGACACGTGACTGACATGGCCCTCGGTGAAAGGATAGTATTATAGTCATCCACTGCTCTGGGAAGGATCCGTGGGGTGGTTCAGCCCATGCCAAGCGCTTCAGTTGGCCGAGAGCCCCCTGGGAGGCTGGGGCTTAAGTCTCCATGGGCCAGTAAGCCCACAGGCCCCGTAGCCCAGGGAGAAGCAGCAAATCACGAGAGCACCTTGGCAGTGGGTCCCCCCTTGCCTTAGAACTGCTGAAGCTAAAAGATGGCTAATGGTGGCCAAATACAGTGCGAGTGAGTTTGGGATATTGGGGAGCGTGTCTTTAGGTTCATCTGGATTGGCATCGATAAGGAGCCTCAGTCGTCCTCCTCTTGCTATCACTACCCTGCACGGGGTGAGAGCTGAGTGTGACGGTCAGTTTGTGTGTGTGTGTGTGTGTGTGTGTGTGTGTGTGTGTGTGTGTGTGTGTGTGTGTGTGTGTGTGTGTGTGTGTGTGTGTGTGTGTGTGTGTGTGTGTGTGTGTGTGTGTGTGTGTGTGTGTGTGTGTGTGTGTGTGTGTGTGTGTGTGTGTGTGTGTGTGTGTGTGTGTGTGTGTGTGTGTGAAGGTGGCATTTGATGGGGGACTGGCAGCCCATTTCCTAGATGCCAGCAGTGAGCTGATGCCACACCAAACACATTCCTTTCACAGAGAACAGAGGCACGGTCAACACCATGCCAGCACTCAGGCCCTGAAGTCATCCCCCTTCTCCTCAACTAGAGCCTGTCAGTGAAGGCATGACTGTCCTATGGAATATGTGGGATATGAGAAGATCACATGTTGAATTAAATCAACGGAATTATGCAAGTGGCAGGTTGACAAAAATAGAGGGGTGTAAAAGGTTTGATAAATACATCAATGTGACTGCATTGAAACTTTTCTGTCCAATGTTTTGCCCAAACGTGTGCTATTAGTCCATAGAGAATTCGGAGTACAGAAGTGGCCCTTAAAATCCACAGATTCACAGAGAAAGCCATGAGCATTGCATATTACTTTTTTGGGGGGTGATTTTCATTGTGAGGGTGTGTTGCTGGAAGGGACACTGAAAGAAAAATCAGAAGTCCATAAAAGCTATTCAAACAAACTTGTTAATCAGTCACTCAAACTTAAGTGTTCCATATTTCAGATCATTTCAGAGGTTGCGGGGTATTCAGCCCTCAGAGCCCCAATGCTCTACCAAGGCTTAAGTGATGACATGGAATGATTATGGCACAGTTAAATAGTGGTGTAATGAGCTAATTAGCTCTATTGACACCCATGGCTGTCTCAGTGGTAGATCAGGTATCCTTTACACAGTCCTTAATCACAACAGATAATACTATTTAACCCTGAGATACTAACGCTGGGCAATGGAGACCCACAGTGATTTCTGTATTCAGATATTGTCATTTTAAACTCTGATGCATTTTTAATAAAATGCGCTCTTCTTGTATCCTCCAAACATGTGTACATTCATTTTCAAATCAATATTTATTGTCGGGAAGAAAGATATTACTGAAAACCTTTCACAAGCCCATGTTACTGTTGAGACCTCTATCTCATGTAAAACAAAAAATGCTAAAACAACTTCCTATCTCTTCTCATTTTGTGTTGTTTGATGTGATTTCATGGAATAAACCCATGCTATTTTACACAGAATGGCATGTGAGGAATAAACAGAAACGTTTTGGGCTGCTTCTCAGTTCACTTGTCTTTGTACCTTGAATTCTTTGTGGTCTAGAAAAGCACTGGAAAAATTGTGTTGAGGTACTTCAGGTAAATTGAGGGCGTTCTGAAAAGAATTACTGCCACAACAAAGCATGGGAAAGTTGAAAGTATTTGTTCAATTCATATGTTGAGTCATACCATAGGTACTGTAAGCGGTGGGGTGTCATTTTCAGAGTTCATTTTGACATTTGGATAGTATTAGTATTAATCTATCTACTGTCAAATTTGACATACCAATGGGGTGGCAGGTAGCCTAGTGGTTAAAGCTTTGGACAGGTAACTGAAATGTTGCTAGATCGAATCCCTGAGCTGACAAGGTAAAAATCTGCCATTCTACCCCTGAACAAGGTAGTTAACCCACTGTTTCTAGGCCGTCATTGTAAATAAGAATTTGTTATTAACTGACTTTCCTATTTAAATAAAGGTTCAAATCAATAAACTGTGAGATTATTTGAACAGAGCCTAAGCCAGACTTGAAAACCCCCAGTTATTTAGCTTGATCATGACTGATAGGTCTAATGGGATACCAAGCCTCTGATTTGTTTGCAGAAGTAATGATATATTTGAGGAGTGAGAACTGATTGTGTAAGTTTAAATTGTAAGTTTGCTACCGAGGACATTTTTGTGACAATTGTGACAGGAAGCAGATAAAGAGCTCAGAGAACAATGTTCCACGATGCACCAGACAGACAGACAGACAGACAGACAGACAGACAGACAGACAGACAGACAGACAGACAGACAGACAGACAGACAGACAGACAGACAGACAGACAGACAGACAGACAGACAGACAGACAGACAGACAGACAGACAGACAGACAGACAGACAGACAGACAGACAGACAGACAGACAGACAGACAGACAGACAGACAGACAGACAGACAGACAGACAGACAGACAGTAGCTACCTGGGCAACATTGAATTTGAAGGAAGTGGCATGTAATTGTGGCAAATGAGACTGTAACCAGGGATTGAGTTTTAGTCAGGTCTGGAAAAGGGGGAGTGTGGGTTCTAATCAAACTCCGCACAAACAGACTTCAACGGAGCACACAGATGATCGCATTATCACATTCACATGATGTATTCGAATATTATTTGTGATTCAGTATTAATATCAGTGATGTAGTGGTAAAAAAAAGGTGGGTAATGGGTTAACTACTGTATAAACTCCAGTGGGCGATCGAGATAGGATGAACAACCACCAATTTAAATTAAATCGTATGACATTTTTTTCAAACTGTATTGTTTGATTGCATTTCAATGTAGGCCTACGGGGAAGATAGCATATTGAAACATATCTTCTTCATTTTTGTTCCTGACTTGTTTGATAAGATTAGAACAGATTTTCTTAGGCGCCCCACTTAATATCTGAATATCCCTTTGAGCATCGTGAAGTTATTAATTACACTTTGGATGGTGTATCAATACACCCAGTCACTACAAAGTAACAGGTGTCCTTCCTAACTCAGTTGCCGGAGAGGAAGGAAATCTGTCAGGGATTTCACCATGAGGCCAATGGAGATTTTAAAACAGTTACAGAGTTTAATGCTGTTATATTAGAAAACATTTTGCAAGCTACTCTCTCTGACCTTCTGAAAATGTCACTGTGTTCTATAGGCCTACACATAGAAAATGATAAATGTACACATATCTTCGTCACCCATCTACCTTATAAAGCAAGGCATGATCGCAAGCATCAATCTGTTCAAATTGCACACTAGTGTAGTGTGTACATACAAACTAAGTTATTCGACAAAAAAAGATCCCCGTACGAGGACATTGAACATGGTTGACACCAACGTTCCCTTTAAACTGGGACTGCCTTGTAGAAGAAAGCAGAAGAAATACAAGTCTACTGAGAGAAGCACAAGATTGAACATCACTGAACTTTCTAGTTTCCATTGTTAGTTAACACCATTAATGTTTCCCTTTGCTGTGGCAATGGTGATTGAATCAATGCAATATTATCCACTTAAAATGCAACATACCGAAACAAAATGAACTATGCAAGACTCTGAATGCAAAACTATGTAATTTTGTTGTAGGCAGAACACATTGGAGTAGGATTCTATTGCACAACTCAGCCCGCACTCTACACAGACCAGTGCGGCATAACCAATCAGAGCTGCAGTAGGCCTATATTATTTTGTTCATATCCTTTTCTAGTTAGTGAGTTATTGTCCCACATATAGATCATTTGTAGTCAGCAATAGGGAGTGATTGCTTCCTACAAGAGCACAAAACTTTGAAATGTGAGTCAGGTAAAGAGATTTCACATCATCATTTTGAAAAATCCTTGAATAAACTAAGTAGCCAATAGGCAGAGGGTGGCTAACATAATTTGTCTGATTCTCTGTAATGGTATAGGAATAATAATGCATTTTGTTTTGTAAAGTGGTTCCTTGCATCAAACAACACAACAACATTTTGAGTCACCTCCTTGTCTGAAGGACAAGTGGATAAACATGTTAATGTCACGACCCGCATGTTCTTTTCAAAAGTCTCATGGAATGTAGGGCTACATTGAAGACCACACATTGGCTGCTACTGTAGGCTGAATGATAGAACAGCTGTCTCCATGTTATTATGGGATGCATTTTCCCCATTGTTTTTTGACGTTAGGCCACTTTGGTAGGCCTACATTATGATCAAATAGCCACAGTAGCCTACTTGGTCACTGGTGAAACTGTCATTTAAAGCGGGTACAGCCTCGTGCGCTGGAAGTTGCACAGAAGAAATGTACCCAGTGCGGAAACAATTTGAGGGAACATTGGTTGACACGAATGCAGATCTCAAAACAAACAAAAAACACAACAACGTAATATGAGCGCAACACTGGCAGAATCCAATAGTTGCAAGATGAAGTACATTTTGTATCAGCTGCTGTCCCACTGGACACGCGAGTGACTGCTAGACTGACTCTGTCTGTGTCTCCAAGTGGCCACCTGGGAAGACCAATTAGGCGTTCCCATGGAGAGCGATGTAGCCCTAATAACAAATGGAAAATGAAGAAGCAGAATCAATTACACTGATGCTGACCCTCAGAAGGAATGTGACTACGGAAAGCAAGGTGGTACACAAAAACATTTGTCTCAAGACAACGTTTGGGATGGAATATGCAACTTTTCAATGCAAGGCCTTTCTAAAGTCATGATGTGAACCATAAGAACAGGAGGAAATAGTCAGTGAGTTTATGTTGTACACAATGCACAATGCACTGTAATGAGTTTATGTTGTACACAATGTACAATGCACTGTAATGAGTTTATGTTGTACACAATGCACAATGCACTGTAATGAGTTTATGTTGTACACAATGCACAATGCACTGTAATGAGTTTTCAATAATGCAGTTTTGGGTCCAAACCACTCTCAAACTTTGGCAGAATGCATTTTGTTATACCCTTGTAATCGGGATGGCTTAATCCTTACTTACTTAAATGGATTGCAAACCTAAATCCTCTGGAATTTCAAATAGCCACTGATTTAAACACTTTAGGGACAGTTACCTTCTCTAGACTTAAACCTCCTTTGTAGTGATACAATGTAGGGCTACATTTTTGACAAGGAAATTAGATAAACAAGTTCTCACAACCCATTTCACTTCATGTTTTGGAAAAGGTATTGCAAAGAAACAAATTCATTGAAGAGATATGCAGTGCATTTTGGGTGATTTCCTCTCATTTATGTTTCGGGAGCCGTCAACAAGATGCAGAGAGGCGTCAGCGAAACAACAGATGCACCTCGAGAGATGGGAAGGATAATGAAAAGTTTGATTATCTAAGTTGCACCCAGTTTTTTAGACAATCATTTATACAGAAATGTAATTCTGAATACAGTTCTCTTAATTTGACTTTAATTAAACAATGCTGGTACTTTCAATGACCAAATGTTCCCACACAGCTAAATGGAAGGCCCCGAACCATTAAGAAGAAAATAAAGTTTGTCCCAGGAGGCTGTGCTAGAATCTGATCTGCCGAAATGACAGCTGATGGCTTAAAAAAGATAATTAACTTTTCAATTAGTGCTGCATCTGACATTGCCGTGGTGTCTAGTCAAGCAACTACACTGCTGTTTAGGGAGACTTGGGTAATAGATTGACACACTTTGCACTATTCAGGCATTTGAAAGATGTTTTTTTTAAATTGTGAGCATTGTTGTGCTTTGAAACATTGTCAGATATTGTATTTTTCCAAAATATGTTTGCTATTAGCTCTCATAATGACATAGAGTCTGGAAAATGATAGTTATAAATCCAGTGAACACTAATAAAATCCTAAATCCAAGCACTGTTTTTTATTTAAAACACTACTTTTACCCTGTTTATCAAGTGTTGGAAAAAATTGTCAATAATCAACTGACTGGATTTCTTGATGACTATAGGATTCTCTCTGGTATGCAATCTGGTTTCCGCTCAAGTTATAGATGTGTCACTGCAACCTCCTCAATGATGTCACCATTGTCCTTGATTCTAAGCAATGTTGTGTTGCTAATTTTATTGGCTTGGCCAAAGCTTTTGATACAGAAGACGATTCCATTCTCGTGGACTGGCTAAGAAGTGTTGGTGTCTCTGAGGGGTCTTTGGCCTGCTTTGCTAACTACCTCTCTCAAAGAGTGCAGTGTATAAAGTCAGAAAATCTGCTGTCTCAGCCACTGCCTATCACCAAGGGAGTAACCCAAGGCTCAATCCTAAGCCCCACACTCTTCTCAATTTACATCAACAAAATAGCTCAGGCAGTAGGAAGCTCTCTCATCCTTTTACATGCAGATGATACAGTTTTATACTCAGCTGGCCCCTCCCTGGAGTTTGTGTTAAATGCTCTACAACAAAGCTTTATTAATGTCCAAAAAGCTTTCTCTACCCCTAACCTTGTTCTGAACATCTCCAAAACAAAAGTAAAGTGGTTTGGTAAGAAGAATGCCCCTCTCCCCACAGGTGTGATTACTAACTCTGAGGGTTTAGAGCTTGAGGTAGTCACCTCATACA
The DNA here is from genome assembly GCF_021184085.1 of Oncorhynchus gorbuscha. NCBI lineage: Eukaryota > Metazoa > Chordata > Actinopteri > Salmoniformes > Salmonidae > Oncorhynchus > Oncorhynchus gorbuscha. The sequence goes on from NC_060191.1 coordinate 21,433,190, forward strand.
AGTACTTGGGAGTATGACTAGATGGTGCACTGTCCTTCTCTCAGCACATATAAAAGCTGCAGGCTAAAGTTAAATCTAGACTTGGTTTCCTCTATCGTAATTGCTCCTCTTTCACCCCAGCTGCCAAATTAACCCTGATTCAGATGACCATCCTACCCATGCTAGATTACGGAGACATTTATAGATCGGCAGGTAAGGGTGCTCTCGTGCAGCAAGATGTTATTTACAATTCAGCCAGATTTGCCAGCAATGCTCCTTATAGGACACATCACTGCACTCTCTACTCCTCTGTAAACTGGTCATCTCTGTATACCCGTCGCAAGACTCACTGGTTGATGCTTATTTATTAAACCCTCTTAGGTCTCACTCCCCCCTATCTGAGACATCTACTGCAGCCTCCATCCTTCACACTGAAACACCCATTCTGATGGGCCTTCATTTCTCAGAACAAGAATAAACTGACGAGTTTCAGAAGAAAGTTCTTTGTTTCTAGCCATTTTGAGCTTGTAATTGAACCCACAAATTCTGATGCTCCAGATACTCCACTAGTCTACAGAAGGCCAGTTTTATTGCTTCTTTAATCAGGACAACAGTTTTTAGCTGTGCTAACATAATTGCAAAAGGGGTTTCTAATGATCAATTAGCCTTTTAAAATGATACACTTCGAATAAGCTAACACAAAGTGCCATTGGAACACAGGAGTGATGGTTGCTGATAATGAGCCTCTGTACACCTATGTAGATATTCCATAAAAAATCAGCCGTTTCCAGCTACAACAGTCATTTCCAACATTAACAATGTCTACACTGTATTTCTGATCAATTTGATGTTATTTTACTGGACAAAAAATGTGCTTTTCATTCAAAAACAAGGATATTTCTAAGTGACCCCAAACCTTTGAACGGTAGTGTATATATATTTTTTCATCCCAGCCCATGTCCCCGCAGGAGGCATTTTGCCTTTTGGTAGGCCGTCATTGTAAATAAGAATTTGTTCTTAAACTGACTTGCCTAGTTAAATAAAGGTTAAATAAAATACATCAATAAAATAAATAATACTCATACATCCACTTGTTGTAACTATCACATACAATACATACCATCTTTCCATGTGTTACTGGTAAGCTATTTGAACAATATTAGATTAAATATCCTAGTCTTTTGTTCCGAAGCTACAGTATCTCTTGAATGTGTTGTTTTCAATTAGCTCATGATTCCTCATTTCCTCTTAATATTAAGGCCCACACTGTGTTTTAATTGAAGTGGCTATGTGGCTGTGTGCAGTGACGTGGGGACAATGTGCTAGCTCCGCACTACTCATTAGCCTGACTGTGGCATACACCTGGGGTTCATCCAAACCAGGGGTCAGAGGGTAGGGGAATTTGTACGATAATTATTGACAAGCAGATGTTATAAAGTCATTTATGGTAATGCAATCATAATAAATGGCTTTTGTTGCTGGGTGGGTAGTGGGGGGGGACTTGATGTGGGAAAGGGCGGGGAATGGGGAGGCAGTTTACATTTTTTAAAACAAAGCTGTCCAAGTGACTACTGCATATAAGCGAAAGTATGCGGTGAAAGATGTTACACACACACACACACACACACACACACACACACACACACACACACACACACACACACACACACACACACACACACACACACACACACACACACACACACACACACACACACACACACACACACACACACACACACACACACACACACACACACACACACACGAACACGAACACGAACACGAACACACCACAAAACACACACACACACACACAAAGGTATTTTGTTAATGCACCATACATGCTTAGGAATACACATTTGTTTATATTCTGAGAACTCAGAGGATTTAAGGTGAACAGAACATGGCCTACATTTATTCTCCATAGAATCCTGCTGGGGTGTTACGCTGCAGGTAGCATTTCCCCTCGTGTGTCGAGACTAAAACGTCGTATTTATTCTAACTGACAAGAGCATCTATGGCAACACCGTCACTTGTGTACAAAAATAACCCCACGTGAGGTGATCTGCACAAATCAGATATAAGGACCTAGACGGGAGAAAGCGACATGTGTAGTTGCTTTTACATATTGTCAGTAGCCATAAGACAACCCTATCTGTCTCTCGAAATGTGTCAGGAATTACCACCATTTGCGCCTCCTATTCCAAAAACATGCATTAACCCCCTCCTTAGGTGCAATAGTTCTTTTTAGTGTGAGCAAATATCACAGCGAAGCAGCAACCTGGCAGCTGGCTGAGTATTGCCCTGCACAGGAAGAAAGCATCCATGTTATCATACACACACATGTGGCCTGGGTAAAGATTAAGCCGTATTCATCCCTGGCTGCCTCCTTCTCCTGCCTCAGTCCATCACAGATATGGCACCGATTCAGCCGGAGAAGCAGGAGAGGTGCCACGGATTTCACGGCGTTCCCAAATCAGGCCGTCTGGAGACACGGAGTTGTGCGGCACTGCTCGCAACTCGCTTTGGCTTTCCCAGGATCAAAAGCCCCCCTATTCCGGAGTTTGGCATTTTTTAAGATGGAAGCTTCGACAGAGCTCCCCCCTCCCCTACACAGTCCCCTGTTGTGTGCCTGGAATTGGGAATTGTCTGCTGATTCATGCTTTCTGTGGACTATTGTTTGGGAACATGTTAATATTTGCTGTGAGTTTTAGGGGAATGGATTTAGTTAAATGAAAGAAAGAGGGGAAGAAAGAGAGTGATCATTTAGCATGGAGAAGTGCGGGATCATTGCATGTCCCCACTGACATGTACATTATCACTGAATAGGACTGGGGATCAGAATGTGCCTGTTGGCCTTGACTTGGGGAAGAGGTTTACACCCCTCAAGCTACTTAGAGGCCCTGTCAATGCTGCGCCTTTAATAATTCCTGCAGTTCCCTTAAAAAAGAGATACACACAAAGGCGAGACAACGTCATGAATGCTTGTATATGGTAATAGTAAGGCCATGCTGACAATGAACCCCAGGCCTTCACAAAGATCCCTCAGCTACTGGGAGTGGCTGCTAGGTCACATCAGTTCCCTCATAATATCGAACCTGCACTAAGTACCCTCTAGTTCTTCCCTCAGAATCACTGGAAATTATTGGAACTTAATGTCACAACTGATTGGCTGTAGTGACAAGGTACAGCTACAAGGCGAGGAGATAAGAGAAAGAATTACTGGACCCTTCTGACGCTATCATATTTCACTGTCATGATCATCATGATGAATAGAAGAACAAACAGTTCAAGTGTGGGATACAAAGTTATACACGTCAGTTAACATTAGAAGAATCTCCCTGAGTAGAACAACAAATGTAGAACATCAGTGTCATTTAATCATACAATAGTAATAATTGAAAGTACGTGGCGTTAGACTCGTTGAAACTTGATTTAACTGCTATTAAATGATAAAAAATACCTTTCTTCTCTGCCATTTAAAACACATACTTACTTAGGGGATTTTTTTTTTTAAAGGATAATAATTAGATCAATCTTAACCACACGTACAAGACGTGTTTCATCACAATATGATTGAGGGTCAAATGTGATTTACTAGGAGCAACCCAAAACATAGAATTCATACATTCTATTTAATTATGTTTTCCTAGATATCTCAACAAATCAAAGTTACGCCAAACCAGGAGTCACTAATCACACTGGTGTACTCAGGCATAAACGATGCAGTAACCCGTCTGAATGTTCAAGGTGACGCGGTGTCATGTTGTGTTGTGTTTTCTAGGCACTCGCTTCACCAGTCACGGATTGGAAGGGCAGTTTTGCTGCGACGGTGACTCCAAAGTGTTTTCCCTGTGTCAGTAACATTTCATTTTTTCTAAAAACCACTGGTGCAGTATATTAGCCATAATTTATGTTTATCATCTCTTGTACCGTAGTTGACTTCAACAAACCGTTTAATACTTAAGCTGGTGCATATGGCTCCAGTAATATCTATTCTGCTTGGAGGAGCACTTTAAAGAGTTTAAATCATTTCTTTGGGCCAACACTAATGAATTATGTCACCATAACCGCAATCTAAAAGTGCTTGGGAACCAGTGGGGTAATTATCTAAAGACAGGAAAGGAGACATTTGGGGGGCTAGGGAGAGGAGTGAGGACGCCTTTGAAGTGTACAGTTGAAGCCGGAAGTTTACATGCACTTAGGTTGGAGTCATTAAAACTAGTTTTTCAACCACTCCACAAATTTCTTGTTAACAAACTATTGTTTTGGTAAGTTGGTTAAAAGATCTACTTTGTACATGACACAAGTCATTTTTTCAACAACTGTTTACAGACAGATTATTTAACTTATAGTTCACTGTATCACAATTCCAGTTGGTCAGAAGTTTACATACATTAAGTTGACTATGCCTTTAATCAGCTTGGACAATTCCAGAAAATGATGTCATGGATTTAGAAGCTTCTGATGGGCTAATTGACATCATTTGAGTCAATTGGAGGTGTACCTGTGGATGACCTACCTTCAAACTCAGTGCATCTTTGCTTGGGAAAATCAAAAGAAATCAGCTAAGACCTCCACAAGTCTGGTTCATCCTTGGGAGCAATTTCCAAACGCCTGAAGGTACCACGTTCATCTGTACAAACAATAGTATGCAAGTATAAACATCATGGGACCACGCAGTCGTCATACTGCTCAGGAAGGAGACGCGTTCTGTCTCCTAGAGATGAACGTACTTTGGTGTGAAAAGTGCAAATCAATCCCAGAACAACAGCAAAGGACGTTATGAAGATGCTGGAGGAAACAGGTACCATATCTATATCCACAAGTCCTATATCGACATAACCTGAAAGGCCGCTCAGCTTGGAAGAAGCCTCTGCCCCAAAACAGCCATAAAAAAGCCTGACTATGGTTTGCAATTGCACATGGGGACAAAGATTGTACATTTTGGAGAAATGTCCTCTGGTCTGATGAAACAAAAATAGAACTGTTTGGTCATAATGACCATCATTATGTTTGGAGGAAAAAGGGGGAGGCTTGCAAGGCAAAGAATACCATCCCAACCGTGAATCATGGGGGTGGCAGCATCATGGTGTGGGGGTGCTTCGCTGCAGGAGGTACTGGTGCACTTCACAATATAGATGGCATCATGAGGGAGGAAAATCATGTGCATACTGTATATTGAAGCAACATCTCAAGACATCAGTCAGGAAAATAAAGCTCGGTCGCAAATGGGTCTTCTAAATGGACAATGACCTAAAGCATACTTCCAAAGTTGTGGCAAAATGGCGTAAGGACAACAAAGTCAAGGTGTTGGAGTGGCCATCACAAAGCCCTGACCTCAATCCTATGGACAATGTGTGGGCAGAGCTGAAAAAGCGTGAGCGAGCAAGGAGGCCTAAAGACCTGACTCACTTACACCAGCTCTGTCAGGAGGAATGGGCCAAAATTCACCCAAGTTATTGTGGGAAGCTTGTGGAAGGCTACCTTAAAAGTATGACCCAAGTAAAACAATTTAAAGGCAATGCTACAAAGTACTAATTGAGTGTCTATAACTTCTGACCCACTGGGAATGTGATGAAATAAATAAAAGCTTAAATAAATCATCCTCTCTACTATTATTCTGACATTTCACATTCTTAAAATCCTAACTGACAAAAACAGGGAATTTTTACTTGGATTAAATGTCAGGAATTGTAAATAAACGGAATATACATGTATTTGGCTAAGGTGTATGTAAACTTCCGACTTCAACTGTACCTAACAAGATTCCTTGGGAATATTATGATGTATAAGGTGTACTTATTGAGTACTATGAGTTGTTGAAGGGCGAGGAGCTAGGATTTTATGAGGTAATTCAAACAGTCAGACAAATGTTCTGCTCTGAAATCAAATATATACTTGATGTTTCCAGGGTCCTACCATTACCTCAATGACCTCTTTATCCGTAAAAAAGTGTTTGTTCGTCAGAGTGTAACTCTTCTGTATATACTACTGTTATGGTAGGTAGGCATGAATAGTATTCACAGAACACTTCTTATTCATAGCCCTCCTCCCATCTATAACCTACACGTACACAGTCAATTACACATCTTACTGTAAGCATGGCTTATTCGATTTTTCATTTGGCAAACACGATGACAGTTGGAATATAACCCCTCACACCTGAACAATTCCAATATAATGGAAGTTACCATCTCTGTGGTTATATGAAAGGTAAATGCTCTAGGTTATTGAGTAAGTATTCAGAGTAAGATGTATTACTCTGTCCTGGTTAAAAGTATGCTAGCTCGTCCTCCACTGGCTGGCTGGAAATAGTCCCTCGTCTGTCACAAGAGTGGAGATTAGCACCAGATAAACATCACAGTTCTACTGGGTCATTACTGTTTTCATTCATATGTTTGCTTCAATTATATTTCTGATTTGTTCTTTGTGATCTTCTTTCTGGTCATAATGACTGACTTCTTTGTTTGATATGTTTCAGGACTAAAGCCGTGTTTGAATGATCCTGTTACAGTAAAGCCTATATTTACAGCTTTATACATGTTCACAAATCAGTCAATTCAACCTAGCGGAAATATTCTCTGAAATGGCAACATGCTGTAAAATGTCACCCAAACCGGCAGCAGGTACATTATAGACCCAAAATGAAAAATAAGAAATGTGCAAGGTGGCCTTGGCCATCTTACAGAAGGTGGAGAGGTGGAATGCATTTAATTAAAGCTTCAAATATTCATTTGGCAAATATATCAAGGTTCCAAACACAGGCCCAGAAATGGCAAGCAGGGCTGGCAGGCTCTCACAATGGAGGATGTGAAATGACAGTAATCCATGAAAAAGAGCACAAATGTATAGAATGTATTTTGAACCCTTCATTCCCCATCTCTGATGTCTTTGGGTTTTGTTTTTGGTAAGAGGTTCAATAGCCTTGTACGTCCTCAAACAAATCACTCAAATGCCTTACTGTGATTTTTAAACTTCACATTCATTTTGGGTTCATTGCGCTGCTTTTTGGATAAAAATGCAAAGATGAACAAACATATTTAAAAATACATATATTTCTCATTTTGAGCAGTTATTATAATGTAATAAACATATTTGACCTTTAAAGTGTTATATTAATTTATGAAATATATTTATTGTAATTCATATATACTATTATTGCATTATACAAGTATGTTACTTTTGGAATAGACATGTGCACAATACTTTACTTATATATAAGAAAAGTGATTAGATATTAAGTGGAAAATCATCTATACACAACCATATGTATTTTCCGTTAGATGTTGAGGCCTCGTATGACCATTCAAAAGGCAAACACGCTAGGACCCTTTTATGAAAGCTACCACATCCTGCACAAGAGCATCACAGTGATGTGCGCCTGACTAGTACTGTAGCCTACATCACTGAGCTCAGAGACAGAGACAGGTGAAGAAGGTGCACCGATACACTTCCACTTCCTGTGACGACGAGGTGCTAAGGTGGCCTACTTTCTCTCTGTGTCACGTCTGCCAGTGCACTGTTGATGTAATCAGCAGATGGGGGGCAGAGCACTTGTCTTGTCCCGAAACCGGGGGGGGTTGACGCTCTCAGAAGACCACACCACACAGTGAATGAGAGCCCTGCTCGTGCCAACGCCTCCGACATGAGATTACATCAGACCTCCCCCAGTCTCTCACCCTCCGCACCCACTCACTCGCCCAACCGCTACCGTGTAGCTACGCAGCCAGAGCTCAGAGCTGACAACACACACACTAAACAGAGAGACAATAGGCAGGTATCAGTGCATTGGAGAAGCATGGGTGGTAATATCAAATGGAAGTAAAAACTAGGCAGAAGCAAACCACCACTATCCTACATTACGTGCACAAAAGCCACAGACGTCATTCTTCGGATTTTTATATGTATGCTATGAAGCCTTGTGCATTTATAACAAATGTTGACAGTCTGACAGTCAAATAAGTTGATTTATGTTAAAGAAAAAGGCCACAAATCTCACAGTGTGACTTACTTGAACCCGGGTCACATGCATGACACAAGGCTGATGTAGTCCTCCGCACAATAGCCTAGATATTCATGTGGAGAGCCAACCTCAGGTAAGGTTATTCATCACATGAGGTGTTACCTCCGTTACACATGACAGCTGTGCTGTAGTTAAATAACCCTCACGGAGAAAAAGAAAATGAGGGCTTGTGCAAGGTGGCACACATTACAAACACATGCAGATTCATTCGGCATTACATTTCTCTAATCTGGCTGTCCATCATCAGTATCACCCTGGCAACCTACAGTAAGTGATCCATTATCTTCATGACACATCAGTCTGTCTTTAGGTCACAGAGACCCTTGTTTATGGAGCTGCAGCCTCCATTCTTCAGCTCTAATGATGGGGATGGGTCGTGTGTGTGGAGGTATGGGAGAGACTGGGGAGGGAAGGGGAGATTGTAGTGTGTGTGTCTGGGGGAGTGGGGGTTCTTATCATCCTGC